>NC_050191.1:14925168-14942668 GCF_008315115.2 Sander lucioperca
GCGCCCATATATAGAGGTTTACTCCTCGACACAGCGGGCCTGGGTCAGACTCCGACCTGCGGCCCTTTGCTGCCCTTTGCTGCATGTCTCCCCCCCCCTCTCTCCCCTTTCATGTCTTCAGCTGTCCTGTCAAATAAAGGCCTAAAAATGCCCAAAAAAATATCTTTAAAAAAAAAAAAAAAAAATATGTTATGCACTAAAGCTTTAATATTCTTCTAAAACAATGCTGGAATTTAACATCAAAGATAATCCCGTAGAGGACTTTGTAGTTCCATAGTGCAGCAGACTGACCTGAGATGGAGCCAGTGCTCAGTGAGCGTGGCCAGTCGTTGCCTCTGTTTGAGCAGCAGCTTGAAAAGGTGAGAGGAGAAACCTCTACAGCGCTCGATGTTCCCCAGACCCAGCTCCTGCAGTGACAGACACAGACACAGACACAGACAGACAGACAGACAGACACACACACACACACACACACCTCAGACTACAGGAAGCTAACATCTCTTCATCTGTAATCCCTGGCCCTTTCAACCAGAGAGCTGTTCTGACCATCAGTATCGGAGTCTGACCTTGGCAGCTTGCTGCAGAGCAGTCTGCATGCTGGTTCTCCTGGCCCATGAACGGTAGAAGTACTTCTGACATCCATCCCACGCTGTCAGCAACTCTGTAAACAACCTACAACACCCAGGATGAGAGAGAGTGGCTTTCAGAGTACAGAAAACATATTCTAGAGTTGCCCACTACTTTGGTTTATCTTTCTCTGTTACATTACTGATTTAATACATTTCAATGAAATCTTCTTTAAAAAAGAAATTAACGAATTCAACTTTTAATTATGGTGAACGCTAAAATATAGTGACATAGTAGAAACGTGTCATAAAGTCAGCAAACTGACTCAGTGTGTTAGTTAATAATTCATCATGTCATTTTGCAATTCTGGGATAAATGCTAACACGAGAGTCATGTTAGTGAATTGACTCATTATTTTCATTTGCACAACAGTATCTAAAGTTTGCTAACATTAGCCACCATAAGCTACTGTACATAGTGTCTCTATTAGCTGGGATGTTAGCACACAGCAGGCATTCTTAGCCAAAGTGATAGGATGTGACTGGGCTATGAGCAGGTTGTATTTACACGCTCTCAGCCTGCTCCTGGTTCCTGACAGCAGACAGAGCGGTGCTCATCTCCAGCGGATGCATGCAGAGGGTTTGCTCTGGGTCAGCAGTCCTGTTCCACGTCAGACCTTTACGGTACGACAGACCTAAACGGGAGCATGATATATATAGAGAGGTTGGAAGGCTTAAAGTACTATGTGACACCTGTAAATCATGAGAGAGGAAGAGAGGAAAACTCACCTATTTCTCTAAGCATCTTGAACAGGTCTGACAGAGCTCTCTGCTTCTGCTGCAGGATGTGCTTGACCTCAGATTTCTGCTTCTCTTTCTCTGCCGTTGTGTCGATGCTGAGATTCTGCAAGTCCCGCAGGTTGCTGATGACCTCGCCTGAGAAGAAGGCGAACAGGACACTGAGCATATTAACAAGCAGCTGTGTGATGTGATGATGAATGCCTGATGTCATTGGCTGGGTAAAAATCTCTTTCTACCCAACTCCACCCGCCAACAGATCACCACGCAGCTTTAAAGCTATAGTGTGTAGTTTCTGTCTCCCCCATGAGGAATTCTAAGTAATGACAACAACACTGTCGGCACATCCACATGACATGATATTTCCCCGCCTCCTCCACACAGTTACTAGCAGCCAAGGAGGACACGGAGGATTATAAAAACATGATGGACTCTTCAGAAGAGGTCATTATCTTCACTCGAGTTTCTGAGCGGGAAAGTCACCGGACGACACAATCTTCTGAACATAGTCATACTGAGAAATCCAGAGAGAGTTTTGTGGAGCTGATAGTCTTAATTAGCTTTGTAGCAACTCATTTGGCAATGGCTTGAATGTAACGGATGTTCATTAATATCAAAAAGTTAGGCAGCAAGCTAATAAAGCATTTGTTAATTGGCTTTGTTGTGTGCATCTCCCTTTTTTGTCATGGCCGTGCGGCCCGGTTTAGGACTGTACAAAAAAACGGTTCTGGTCTCTATCGCTACATTTTCCCTTCATGACAACTCTGACAACTTTTGTATGACACTTTGAGTGACAGGTGGCTGTAGGGACACCAGGCTAGCCCCTATACAGTCTATGGGTGATACGGTGTGCAGGTGTAGTTCCTACATGAAACTGTTTACAACCAGGTCTGTGGATTATCTTGAGTAACCGGATCATGACCTCTGGAAAGAGACATTGCTATTGAGTTTTTCAAATCAATTTCTCTGGCACTTGGAGCACCACAGGCCGAGTGCCATCTAGTTCCATTATCAAATGGAAATGATCCTGAGGGTGGCGCCAAGGAAAGGCCATGGAGTCATTAAAATCCAAAGTGTTAAGCCTTTTTGAACATGCATTAATGTGCTCAGAAAATATCATGTCAGTCCATCTATTAGAGTTTGAGATTGTGTACAAGTGGGATTCTCACCAGTGAAGTAGTCCAGGTCTTCAGCCAGCTCAGGCACTGGGTTTTTCTTCAGCAGCTGGACGCACAGTTTCTTCATCTTCCTGGACAGAACGGGCAGACGTCCCTGCAGAGACGAAGCTTCAACTCCGTCCTCTGGGCCTTCATGCTGGAATATCCAGCGCAGCTTAGGTTATTCACTCATCATGTATTATCATAAAGCACATACTAAAAGGAGAAGAGATTATTCATTTGAGATAATAACTAAAAGCATGTGTACCTGCAGATCTCTGCCCTTCCCAGGCAGGGTGCTCTTCAGTGCCCTGTGAACCCGATGGAGGGGGGTTTCCTCTGGGTTGGCATCCACACTGTCCAAGCTGGCGCTGCTTCCCTGCTCCACCAGTGCGGCAACACTCGGACCACTCAGAGCCTCCATAAACTTCTTGACAAACTTGAAGAGAGTCCTGAGGGAAAAGAAAACAGGCAGAACAACGTTGGTGACATCTGTCCTCTCAACACAAGAAATATACGGCTGAGCACAAATCCATCGTGGTGATGTTTTACCGATGCGTCTTCTCCACCGACTGTTTGATGGACCAGAAGCTGACATCGTTCCACTTGGAGATCTTGACAAAGTCCTGAGGACAACAATTCACATTACTGTGTTGCTCCGACATGTGCAGTGTGGACATCAAGGTTTTATTGGTATGCAATGAAAAAGGACACTGAAATAAACCTTGAGCTCCTTCTCGATGGGCGCTCTGAGCTGACTGATTCTGGTGTGGATGCAGTCAGAGAACTGACTGTAGTATTTGTGCAGGTTCCACAACAGACTGGACAGTGATTCTGTGAAATAAGGAAAGAGTTAACACGGTGCAGTCTTCTCACAGCCAAGAAGCAACAAATACTGATATTCCTTGTAACTATAGAACACATCTGGCTATACGCAACTCAAAAGTATACCAAAACAATTAACATGAACTAAAGTGATGAAATGGACATTTCTATCAAACGTTGAGTTTGGTCAACATCAATCAGGGATGTCTGAAGTAGCATGATGCAGGACATCTGGACAAAAGACTGACAGATCAACCAATCGTCATGTCATTAGTTGTTCATGTGTACAGATAAATGTCTGGTACTGTGGAGGACTATCTTAGAATAAGATGGGTTTTTTCCACTGACCCTCACTATTGCATCCTTTTACCGGTTGCTTGTAATGTAAGCTGTATACAAGTTAAAATAAGAGCACCACAGAACGAGGACTGTGGACGTTGTCCCCATATTCTACAGTGGCTTCACGACCAGAAGAACCCTTTATGCAGATGGCCTTTGAGGAGTGTGTTAGGATAGATTTAGAGAAGCGTGGCGGCTGACCCTGTCCAGGCTGGCTGGGGAGCAGCAGGAGGTGGCAGTGGAAGCTCAGCACCATGGCCAGGCGGCTGTGGAACTCTCCCAGGGTGGAGCCCTCCATGAAGGCCTGCAGGGTGGAGGACACTGAGGACAGGGAGAGGCGCTCCACCTCCTCACCTGGAGGGGACAGTCGCAGGAAGAAAAACATCTCAGTAGTCATAGCATTTGAAGGGTGGATTTATTTTTTCGGCTACATTGGGAGTTTCCACGTGTCCTGTTGCTGCTGTCGTTGGTGTCTGTAAACACGCACTGATTAGTTGTGTTGTAGCAGTGAGCTACTACTGGGGAATGGATTTCATTCTTTATTGCTATTTGTTTACACTTATGACACCGATAGAGTTTGACAAGCAGGTTAAACGTGCTGAGCTTCTTTTCACTTCAAATATATATTTTAATTGGATAGATTCCCCCATAAATGTACATTATGGGGAAGTTTCCACTCAGCCAATTAAACAAATAAGTGATTGGTTAATTAGCGGTGTCATCTTCAACATTTGGATCATCCGTGTGTACGTACCTGTATTAGCGTCCATCCCCTGTTCCTCCAGGTATCTCCCCACCAGCTGGTAGATAGAGAACCAGTGTTTGGTTGATTTCTCAGTGTGCCGCTTTTTTGCGTTGTCCAGACTGCTCGACCAGCAGCTACACGTCCCACACACCAGGGACAGGAAAGGACACATTTACATACAGGACACAGCTGGTACACTGTGATCATTCATGGACAGGTTGAGGAGCTCCAGGTTTAATCTCTCTTCTCTGGTATCTAATGGGGTTTTTCCACTACATGGTACCAGCTCGACTCACCTCGACTCTAAACGCCTTTTTTGGTTTTTCATTCTGATAAAAAGTCCCTGGTACCTGCTAACAGGTACTTTATTTAGTATCACTTCTGTCGAGGTTCCCAGCGAGCTGAGGCGATACCAAAAGGTGACATGAAAACCTGCAGACTACTGATTGGTTGGAGAGAATCGTCACTAATCACTGGGTCATCAGTGCTAGCAACAGACGGGGGTGTCCTGAACAAAGCTGACATTTTTAAATAGTTTAGCCAGCGGTGGTCTTTTGCTGCCTCCAGCTTCTTCTGACACTAAATGTGTCTTCTGGCAAACAGCCACATGCCGAAAAATCAAAAACACACACCTTCGACGTTCTGTGTGTGTGTGTGTCGTGTTAGGTCACGGCAGTTTCCTGCGGCGTCGCTATAACGACCAGCCACGCTCACCTCAGGCATGAGGCGGTACTAAATCTGCAATGGAAAATGGAGGACAGGGCACCGCGGCCGAGCCGAGCAGGTACCATGTAATGGGAAAATGCCATAAAAGCATCTGAAAGGTAACATAAGACGCTAGTTGGATGTAAGCCTGCTGTGTCTTACCCGAGCTCCAGTTTGCGCCACTGGATAATGAGCTGTGTGACTGGTTCCAGTTCCTTCCGCAGAGAGACTGAGCGGCTGGCGTTATTCTCCCAGTCCTGATGAGAACACAGAGCTCAGAGCTTATCAAACACATTTCTGCTATTTGAAGCTGATAAATGATTGCAGCTTTTTTTTTTTTTATATCACAGATTTATTTTCTAGTTGTTTAAATGTGTCAGCACTACGTGGATCTCTCTAAAGTAATCATGCATGCTCACCTGTGCTTTGCTGAGCAGGATCTCCAGACCGTTAAGGAACTTGGCCAGTGGACTGGCCAGACTGAAGGCCATGATCCTCTCCACCACCACAGTCAGCTGTAACACACACACACACACACACACACACACACACACACACACACACCTTTAGAGTCCATTCTACAGCGCCAGCTGGATTTGGAGCAGATTACCGACATTACTAGATTACTCTCTTTGACTGTTTAAGCATCACATGGAATGTTTCACTCCTTTTCTAATCTGTGTACAAATCGTATCATTTTACATTTGTAGATGGACATTGAGGGTTATGGTTACTAGTTTTAATTTTGAGCTTGTCATCAGTAATCTCTAAAACAACAAAATAAATTAAGTTAGCCATTAAAGATACCACAGTTCATGGTCTGTTTGGTGGATATGGATACTAAAAGTTTTCATTTTTTGATCACTAGCTGTTATGCTCTCTGTAGATGCAGATATCTAAAACAAGAAGTTTGGCTTTATTAGAACCTGACCTGATTAAACACACTCAAATGTCTCCAGTTACCGAAGAAGAAAATTTCTTAAATAAGAAATAAGACTTCCCTGTTGGTGAAGACACTGGAGGGAAATGTCCCAGGTTTGATCCTGGGAATAACCAAAGCATGTACATAAAGAGGCCTTGCTTCCTGTTACATTCCTTGCATTTGAACATTGAATCCCTACATGCTACCTGACTGCGGGCCTGGATATGAAAAGGTAAGTGACCTGTACGAGAGCTGGGTGCTCGGGCCAGTCGTCCAGCCTCTGCTTCACTGCCACACTCAGCTGCTCCAGGACAGGAAGGCAGAGGCGGGCCTGGCTCATGTTGGGTTGCTGGTAGAAGTCATAAGGTCCTTCTGGTGCGACAGCCAGACCCTCAGGGCCCCCCGAGCCCTGCACAGTGTTCTGCAGCAGGGCAGAGAGCAGCAGTTCACTGCCTGTCAGCTGCTGGTCCAGCTCAGCATCTGAGGGGGAAACACAGGTCAACGCTCCACTCACAGGACTGCTCCAACAGGATCACAAATGTAAACAGGACACTGACCAATCAGATGATAGAAGCGTGACATCACAGGGGAAGCAATCTGATAGGAGGAGACCAGGGCTTTGATGTGTTCTCTGCTGTGATTGGCTGGTTTTGTGCCCTGGTACCACAGGGACTGGGCATGTCCCAGACAGAGGCGCTGATGGACCTGGACCACGGTGTTCATGGCAGCTGGAGACAGGAAGCTGCTCTCACTGGGCTCTCCCTGGGCTTCCTCCTCCTCGTCCTGGAGCCCGGAGTCTGCTGGACCCTCCAGACTGGGCTGGGACATGATGTCTGCAAAGTCCTGGAGAATTATGGACAGAGACCCTTACCGCTGTGGCAGGCACTTTATTTTTGCCGTTGTTCCATAATATCGGCATGTTGTAATTCAATTGGTCTGAGAGAAAACTAGACTTCTGCTCCTCCTCTTGTTTCTGTTTTTTTAGCTTTAAAAAAATCTAGCTGTGACAGGAGACTTTGGCCAATGACATGTCATTTCAGAGGGAGAAAGCGTTCCTATTGGCTGTTCTGTGTATGCAAGGCGGCGGGGCTCTTGATCTGGACCAAAGCTCATCTCTCTGCTGAACTACCAGCCAGACAGCCATCATGTGCTGTAGATGTTCATGCGCACAAGATTAATAATTGATATGACAGTCTATTCTCAATGCAACGTCAATTCATTTAAATTTTGATTGAGAGATTACTATGAAATGTGAATCTATGTTATATGTACTTTAATACTATAAGAGTAACAATCATGTTTTTCAGATCATCCAACACATTTCTGAGATATGACATTTCAGTTAAAGTGCTCATATTATGCTCATTTTCAGGTTCATAATTGTATTTAGAGGTTATATCAGAATAGGTTTACATGGTTTAATTTTCATTTGCATTTAACAGGTAGCGGATAACATTATTTTGCATCACTTGCAGTCTGTTTTTAAGTTTAACTGATAATCCACAGTACCAGGCAGAACATGCAGAATCAAAATGACATTGAATCAGTGATACAACCAGTAATTTCTTTATAGAATAATCTAGATGCCTTGTACATACAGGAATTTCAGTTTACCGGCATACTTGGATAATATTTTGTCAGCAATAGTTTTACAGATTAATTAATAAATTAATTTAATAAAATAATTAATTAATGACTGCTCTAATGTTATCCCCAGGTATGTGACACTTTTCTACGGCTGCAGCTATCGATTATTTTAGTAATCGAGTATTCTACCGATTATTCCATCGATTAATCGGATAAGAAATACTTAGTAAGAAATACTTAGTAAACAGCAATACAGCATGATGACGTCATTCACGTGCATATTAAGTGGCCATGCTGGGGGGAGGAGCCGGTTTGTCTCCGGCAGCAGCTAAGTTCCCAAAGATTAGTAGCAAACTAATAAACAGTTAGACTACAAACCAACAGCTCTCGTTTTAGTAAAACATGGCTATTAGCAGAGTAGCATGCTGTAGGCTAGTTGTGTAAAACATGGCTATTAGCAGAGTAGCATGCTGTAGGCTAGTTGTGTAAAACATGGCTATTAGCAGAGTAGCATGCTGTAGGCTAGTTGTGTAAAACATGGCTATTAGCAGAGTAGCATGCTGTAGGCTAGTTGTGTAAAACAGCGCGGTGGATGAGAACAGCAGACGGTAGTTAGCTACCTTGTGTCGGTTCGCTCCGTGGAATGAATGAGTAGACTGGATGATTTCTACAAAGATGATGTAGCAGCATGTTTGCAGCTTAAAATGATCCCAAACTTTCTGTTGTTTTCTCTCGCCTGTCTCTTCTCTTAGACCCTCGCTATTTTCGCCTTCCTTCATTTGTAATCTGGGCCGTCAGTCTTGTGTCCACAGAAGCATGAACGTGTTGTTCGCTAGTAATCCTCCGTGCGGAAACACAGTGAGCCGTACAACCTTAATTACGTTGATTTAACGAAGCTTCGAGGCAAAGAATTTTGCTTCGAGGATTTTTTGTAATCGAATTATTCGAGGAATCGTTTCGGCCCTACACTTTTCTGAGACACTATTTCAGTGGCATTACATGTGACCTTAAGTGCATTTGTTCTAGACAACTTCCTTTTTGTTCCAAATAAAATTGACTCAGTTTTACCCAGATGTATTGAAAGCCTGTTGTCTATGAGCCACTTGCTATCACTATCTAATTCATTACCTAGAGTATTCTCAATCTCACTGATAGCACTCCCAGACACCAGTAATGCAGAGTCATCAGCATATAAAAGCAGCTTACATTTCACCGTAGCTGGCATATCATTGATATAAACTAAAAATAAAAGGGGGCCAAGGATTGAACCTTGGGGCACCCCACAAGTAATATCCTGAGGATCTGATATGGTCCCCTCAACATCACAAACTTGAGTTCTTCCAGTGAGGTAAGAGCTCTCTGTTTTAGCTACAGAGTGAGGCATCTCACTTCTGTTCCATCTTTGTTGGGAGTCGCACATGCTCAGTAGCTAGGTAAGGACTACTAGCCAGTCAGAAGCAGAGTATGAGGGCGTGCCCTGACAGTACCTAGGTAAGGACTACTAGCCAGTCAGAAGCAGAGTATGAGGGCATGCCCTGACAGTACCTAGGTAAGGACTACTAGCCAGTCAGAAGCAGAGTATCAGGGAGTGTCCTGACAGTACCTAGGTAAGGACTACTAGCCAGTCAGAAGCAGAGTATGAGGGCGTGCCCTGACAGTACCTAGGTAAGGACTACTAGCCAGTCAGAAGCAGAGTATGAGGGCGTGCCCTGACAGTACCTAGGTAAGGACTACTAGCCAGTCAGAAGCAATCAGGGAGTGTCCTGACAGTACCTAGGTAAGGACTACTAGCCAGTCAGAAGCAGAGTATGAGGGCATGCCCTGACAGTACCTAGGTAAGGACTACTAGCCAGTCAGAAGCAGAGTATGAGGGCGTGCCCTGACAGTACCTAGGTAAGGACTACTAGCCAGTCAGAAGCAGAGTATGAGGGCGTGCCCTGACAGTACCTAGGTAAGGACTACTAGCCAGTCAGAAGCAGAGTATGAGGGCGTGCCATACTAGCAGCTAGGCGAGCATTATAACGTGTGTTCCAAAGTGACCACGTTTGTCTCTGAAGTAAAGGCTGGACTACAATAGAGCTGTTTGGAGCAGTTTGTGAACAGTGTTTTCTGTTGGAGATGGTAAGTCCCTTTGGGGTGGACTTTGGGCTTTTTCACTTTGTAAACCTATAACATTCAAAAAAAAGATATATAACACAATAAAGGAAAGGGAAAAAGCCAAAAAGCATAATATGAGCACTTTAAATATTGTGGTAGATTCTGGCACTGCAACTAGGCCAGGCAGACATCACGTGTGAATACCTTGTTAAACTGAGGGAACTGGTGTCTGAAGTCCCTCTCCTCCTGCTCGTCCTCAGTCAGTCCCGAGCCGTGCAGTCGACTGCGGTTGCGGTACAGACTGGCCTCCATCTGCTCTCGCTCTCTTTTTTGTCTCTCCTGCTCGTCCCACTCGTTCACCAGAGCCTGAGGAGCATCGCAGTACAGTCAGCACAGCAACAGCATGCATTTCATTTGGACAAACATTTTCATTCCTTGATGAGAGTCAAACCCAGAAGCCCATGGATCTTGGTGTGAGGGGAACTCTGACCTGACAGATTTGTCTGAAGAGGCTGCGTGTCTCGGGGCTGAACTCTCCTGTGGACAGGGTGTGGCACTGCACATACAGCAGAGCGTTGAGGAGCAGCGTGGAGGACTGGGGGACCACATGCTCAGGGTCTTGCTGCAGGGGCAGGAGCTTCCCCAGGCAGCGCAGACTGTCCATACAGGCTCTGGAGCAGAGGAAGTCTGCCCGGGCCAGGTAGGACGGCAGGCTAGGGGAGATGGAGGGGAAGGCCAGCAGGCAGGACACCAACTTGGACAGACCGGGAACAGGTGTGAGCAAGGCGGCCACCTGAGAGGCCACCAGCCTCATCCCATGCCGCAGCTGGAGGATGCCGGTCCGCACCGGCCCAACCACGTCGGGGTACAGGGGGTAGTCCTCCAGCAGCCTCTGGCAGATGTGCTTCTGGGAGTTCTGCCACACAGCCTCCTCCTTCAGCAGGCCCTGCACCGCCGAGCGAGACCTGGAGGAGGAGGAGCCTTGCAGGGCCTTCAGCAGGTGGGACAGCAGGTCTTCCACAGCCGACGCCTGGCCGACGCTGCACAGGTAGTGCTGCAGCTCCTGGAACAGGCGGCCATACTGGGCGTCATGAGGGCGACAGGCTTGCTTCCTGGAGAGCTCAGCTATCTGCTCCTTCACCTGCTGCATGCGGATCCACAGGTACCTACAACAGCACGTCACATACAAGGGGTCAAAAGCCTTTTAAGTCTGACTTAACACATTGCTCACATGCCATGCGCTACATTAAATGAACTGTGGACCACTGTAATCATTCCTCCTCTCCACACTGGCTCTTTATTTTTCTTTTAACACCGCACTGTGGAACTGTTTCCACTTGTCTAATAATTTTGTCGGTTTCAAGACTCCATAGTGTAGTGTCAGAGTCAGACACCCTTGTTAAGAGTTTTCAGGCATCAGTTCGATGAATTTGATGTGTTGAATATAAATGATTCCTAATTATAATTTGGAATCAATCCCAATGTCTTAAATGTGTAAACGTATAACACTGACACTGTTGAAATTATGGTCTGCACACAATGAGGACCTGAAGCTGGTTCTGACCTGATCCGAGGATGCTGGAAGCCGTCAGTGGTGCTGCTCTCCTCCAGCTCTGCGCCCGTCATCAGCTGGGACGACAGGCTGCGTCCTCTCCACTCCTCCTGCAGCAGAGCCAGCTGCAACAGACATCATCAGCATTGTGATCAGCCTCACCAGGCAAAGTATTTCTGGCTCTAACCAGCTTCTAGTTAATCAATCAATTTTGTATTTTTCACATGAAATCAAACAAGGTACAATTCCAGTGAAATGTAATCCCATCAGTTCCTGATAGTGGCCACCTTCCTCCGTGTATCAAACCCTAGAGAAATATTTTATACTGGAGTTGACGGTCCCTAGAGACAAGACGGGACATTGTTTTTGACTTCAGTTGTAGCGCCTATATGTAACTTTTTATTTATCACGTCATCAAGATACAATATACAAACTATCTTTAATAAAAAACGTAGCTTGTTAACTTATCATTCTAAGACAGATTGTATCAGCTGAGAGCCATGTTGGTTAACCTTGTTAATTATGAGCAAGTACTGGTAAGTACGTCCTGCTAGGTGTGCTTTTAAAAGAGACAAAGGTAGTCAAAAGAAATCAGAATATTTGAAATTATTTTGAAATAAAAAATTTAATTTAAATATATATACATATTGTGGCAGGTTAGCTCAGTTAGTAGAGCAGGCACACTTATAGAGGTTTATTAATATATACAGAAGGAGATGCAGAAGGTCAAGGGTTCGAGTCCGACCTGTGACGGTTTCCTGCATGTCTCCCCCTCTCTCTCCCCATTCATATTTGAGCTGTCCTATCCATTAAAAGCGGCCAAATGCCCAGAAAAATAATCGGTATATACATCTTTATGAGACAAAATGTGGTGTAAAGCAGAAACAAACAGCTGCTGACCTCCTGCTGTGCGTAGTTGAGTTTGTAGGCCCTCTTCACCGCTGGGTCAAAGATGGTCTGTGGTGTCCAGACCTTGATCTGCAGCAGGCCCATGTTGACCCAGAACACTCCGGAGCGGGCCGGCGGGTTGGAGCCTTGGACCTTGCTCTGGACGTACTGCTGCAGGCAGGTGATGCAGGCCTCCACCAGGCCGTCAGGGAGCACATTCTGAGGCAGGAAGTCTCTGAAGACGGTCTGGATCTCCTGGGCAGCTATCAGAGGGTCAGGGTCCTCCACCAGGCTCTCGCAGCTCTCCATGTAGCCCTCCTGCAGACTGGGAGGCAGCAGGTCTGCCATGCTCTGAAGCTGGCGGCGCAGGACTGCGCCCTGGAGCCGGAAGTCTGTGCCCCTAATGAGGCACGGGGGGGGGAATTAGGAAAGCCAATATTGATAACTGCTTGTGAAGAACATTTTTTTCTGTTTTAATCTACCTGAACTCAGCCAGTGCAGGGACGGCCATATTGTCCCACAACACAGCAGACACATCCTGCAGCTGCTGGATCCTCTCCTTCCACTCCCCCAGGGTGACGTGGGACAGGGAGAGGAGGGCTGCCCCTGATGGATCCCATCCCCCTCCAGGATCACTGCTGCAGAGCACTCCCAGCATGCAATACGACCACACAGCTTTACTCAGCAAGGCCGGTCCCTAAAAGCAACAAGGCCATGTGTTAATCCAGCAGGAAATGCCTTTAAAATACAGTGAGATCAACAGGAGATGTTGGAGGTCAGTACCATGTTGTCTGCTCCGTGGTGCAGCTTTGGCACTGGCTGGGTCCTGGGACTTAGTGGGTCCCATTTCAGCCAGAGGTTGGGGTCAGAGGTCACGCTGCAGGTCCACAGGGCAGCCAGGGCCTCTGACAGCAGCTCACACCACACAAACTGCAGCTCCTCAGCGGGCTGAACAACAGTCAGGGGGGATTAGGAGCAACATTCTAAGTCTTTTCCAGGCATTTTATCTGACAGTTCACAGCAGAGAGCTGACAGAGCACCAAGGGGGGGGGGGAAGAGGATGCTGTAATTACATGGTTAGACCCTGGGCTGCCAGGACACTCCTGAATTATTGGTTTTAGTGTTTTATCTCAAGTTTGGATCACTCTCACATGTTCTAGGGTGCCAAATACGTTTGGTCCCATTCTTCATGTACACATTACACTCTACCAGGAAACAGCCTCTTTGTTGTTGTGTGATTTTTGTTTCTGTTTTTTACTTTTACTTAAAGATCTCCTCCAGACATGTTTTAAGACATAACAATATTCTGCTTTGAATAATAATTGCCTGCTTGTCCATAAACCAATTCTGAAATGAATTTCTCCCTCATTGAAAAATCCAAAATCACTTAATATGCAAATACTGTTCATTTCCAAAGTTTAACTGCTGGACACAAGAAGTCTCCTACTTGGACCTGACCTGGAGGCTTCAGGTTTCCACATCACACTTGTGTAGGTGACATACTGGACCACACACTCTACACATGCATCATCCTGTACAGTGCAGGTCAAACATCCAAGTGAAGTGAGAATAAGGTGGGTGTACTGACCCTGTCGCTGCTGAGCAGGAACCAGAGCGGCTGCAGCTGGCTGACGTTCATAGCTGTGGACTGGAGGCAGTAGCGCAGATGTCTGGAGAGTTCAGGACGTAAGTTGTCCTCGGCCTCCTGGTCACTGCAGAGCAACAGGGACAATTCACTACACATCCATCAACTGTTTCAGGATCAGTCCCCACAAGTATCTGTGCGTGGTAAGGAGGTGTTACCCAGGCGAGAGCGCCAGGTGCAGCAGGTCTGTGCTGAGGCGCAGCTGATTGAGGACAGCCAGGTGCTCCATCAGGGGCCAGAGCTGCGCCCGGCGGCCCAGCTGCTGCAGCTCCTCTCTGGCCAGCTGGACTCTGCCTCCGGGCTCTTCGCCCTCAGGCAGGGAGCAGAGCTCCAGTAGCCCTCTCTGCTTCATCTGACGCTGCTGCTGCTCCACACTCGACACCAACCTCTCCAACACTCCTGATGGGGAGGTACAGAAGGACACTCACATATTGACTCTTTAACATCACACTGGAGTTTCTCTTAGAAGGTAAAACGAGACAAAACCCTCTATTACACCGCACACTATGAACGTGCTGGACAGAACAAACAGTATAATAGTGATATAGGTATTCCTAGAGCTGAACAGCAGGGGCTAACAATGTCAAGTTTTTCCTGAGGGTGGCGCTACCAACATGGAGTCATTACCACCAACAGGGTTTATCCTGATGCAGCATGAGAAGGGAAACCACATGGCTGATTAGATTTTGACTACAGCTTTTCATTGTTAAATTTACCTACTATCACAGAGTAGTGGGGGTGGGGCTCATGCAGGAACCATGTGTAAAACACATCAGTTCTTCAGTGGCATGTACCAGTGAATCTTACTGTAGGTATGACCCAAACTCACGAGTGGTCCAACCCTGTCGTGTGAGGCTTGTGCAGACAGTCTGCCTTTCTCCACACAGGGAAACACCGTTTGACATAAGAACTATACTAAGTTATTATTAGAAATGTGTTCTGTTTTCACCTGATGATGTCTGGCAGCAGGACTTCAAACTCTGCAGTGTTAAGTTATTTTTTTTTAACTCTTGGGTGACATTTCTGTGATGAAACTTGCAAATAAAGAGGAACACCTACTGATGAGCAGGTGGCCTTCATCCAGTTAGACCATGTATGACGAGTTTGTGCAGTAAAGAGTAATTTGAAAGTAAGAAAAAAGTGTCACACACCCTGGCTCCATATGCATTTCTCTATTTATTTTGTTGAGATTTGATGATGAGTAAAAGAGTCGAAGAGTAACTTAACAACAGGCTGAACGCCAGCATCCCTGATGGGTGTGGTTAAATAAATTAGTTTTAATTTAATCCTTAACTATTTATGGTCTCCCTTCTTTTGTTGTGAATTTGAGCTGGTTCATGACACTGTCCACTGGATGTTCAGTGTGCAAGAGAAACCTTTTTTGTGCTAAAGAATGTTAGTAAGTCAAAACACAGGATTCACCCTATGGGGATCACCATGGCCATGGTCTGGCCCTGTAGCCACCACAGGTGTAAGCTCTTTCTGTAACAGGCTCACCAGTCTTGTGTGGATCCAGCTGGTTGTTGGCCAGCAGAACCAGGCCCCAGGCCTCTAGCAGACTCTCTTTGATGTCCAGCCCGAGCCCGGCACCCTGAAGTCGGACCAGCTCCTGCCTCCAGGGACCCGTGGCGGCGTCCAGCCTCAGATCGCTCACATCCAGGACTTTACTCAGGAGCCGGAGGCGAGACGCACACTCAGCCACCGACTCCAACTGGAGAACAAGATGGATGAGGTTTGTAAAGTGAATTCAGATCTTCTCAGATACGCTGTGAATGACAGACATTATACTAAAATGGCTTTTAAAAACCTTCTCTTTGGTTGGACAACCATATGAAGCAAGATAGAGAAGACCGTAGGTAAGACAGGAAACATAAAAACAACTCCTGACAATGAGACTAGAGCTGGGTTCCCTCATTCACTCTACTCACTATTTCCTATATAGTGTTTATTAAATAGTGAACTATATAGGGAACGAGTGACCAAACCAGATTTCAGACACTCACTGAAAACATGGTTGCGTCAGTAGATGCGTCAGTTATTTGCGTGCCAAGCATCGTGTAAACAAACCCAAACAAAATGACTTGTAATCCGTCCCTGACAAACCGAGCACCCAGGAGGTAGTAAAATGTTGTATATTATATATGTTGCATGTTACATTTCCACTGTTTAAAAACGAAAGCCCGCTCCATTTTTCCTTTTCAGTTTTCGCAGGTGCTTCTGCTTCTTCTTCTCCTCCGGGAAAACACGGCCGCATTGCATTGTGGTATACGGGAGTTACATGTAGGGTACTAACCGCAGAGAATTGGAACACCACTACAAAATGTTGAACACACTATATATGGAACTATTTCTGTGAAGGGAATGGTTTCAAACACAGTTTAGGTCTGACAGAAAACCAGAGCTGAGGAAGCGTCTCCAGACCTTGAATGGCAGAGCTTTCCCGAGGGTTTTCTGGATGCCCTTCAGAGCTGTGGCCACAGACACCGGGGTGGACAGAACCGTCTGGATGGCTGCAGAGACCGCCTGCAGCTCCTGCTGACCTCTGGGGTACAGCACAGGCACAAGTGTTGGGAAATGGAAATACATTAGCTACATATTTCCTGAGACAATTGTAGCAGCACATTAGTAATATACAGACAGTGTTATTGCACTCTTACAATCATACTATCTGTGTAATGTTAGAGACATGTACAGAAATGAAATAATTACTAAGTGACTGACTTTATTTTATGTCATGTTATGCATTGTAGAGAAAAGTGTTTACTGGAATGTGGTATCAGTGTCTCCCAGCAGCAGCTGGGGCAGTCGGAGGATCAGGTGTTTCTGCACCCACTGCCAGTGCAGAGACAGCACCGAGATGCCCTGAGAGTCCGCCGCCAGTGTGCTGCACACATCCCAGAACCGGTCGAGCCACTGCAGCAGCTGCAGGATCTGAACACACAGCACAGGCACAGCTGAGGAAATGCTTTCAGAATTGGGGAGGGAGGAGGCAGTGTGGTACAGGTAGCAACTGAACAAACAGTAGTAGAGCTATTACTGCTATTGCTGTGTTATAGCAGTAGTGGAAGTAGCAGCCGCAGCAGTAAGAAAAGCAGTAAAAAGTAAAAGCAGTAGCTGCTATGTGTAGTAGTAGCAGAAGGAAAAAGGTGCAGGTCCACCAGCAGCTAGCAGTAATAGTAGCAGTAAGAAAAGAGAAGTGTGGGTGTGCAGGGACCCAGTAGCAAAGCGAGGGAGCTCTGACCTCGAACATGATGTGGTCCGAGATGGTGGGCTGTCCACTCTGCACAGCCTGCAGGATGAACGAGTCCCACAGGTCAAAGAATGCGCGCAGGTGCATGAGCACTGGATGGGGCAGGTGACCGATATCCACAGTGCCTGAGGGGAGAGGGGCAGTTATATACTGTGCTGCGGCTCAGGAGGTAGATATTTTGTAACTGATACTCAGTTTGAAGGGGGAGTCAGGTATGGAGAATGATGCTATGGCATGCGTTCTGCTTCATCAGTTCATGCTGATCCACAGCGTGCTGCGGTGCATACTGTACCTTTGCTGAAGGCTGTGGCTATTCTCAGGGCACAGTTCTGAGCAGAGAGGTTGATAGCACAGGTGCAGATGACAGACCGCTCCTCTCTGTCCATCATCAGAACAATCCTGACAAACACAGTCACATCATTAG
>NC_050191.1:14950168-14985168 GCF_008315115.2 Sander lucioperca
GTCTGCAGCAGGAACTCTGTGTCCTGGATGCCGACATCCAGCGACATCAGGCCACGCCTTACTACCATGGCAACTATGTAATCCACGCTTTCCAGCACTTGTTGCCATGGCCGCATTATATCAACCTGGAATGGAGAAAAGAGTGCTGAGTGATGCAGTCTGATGTTTCCAGACAATGAAACTCTAGCAAAGAGAGGCCTGGGAGTTCCTGGCTACCTGTTCGAAGCCCCCCAGCAGCTCCGTGGTGTCCATGGCGCTGTTCATGGCCATGACCCGGAGCCGGTGTCCCGTCAGCAGAGCCAGTAGCCGCACCAGGCTGGTCTTTGCGCTGGCTGTGGGGCCCACCAGTATGGTCATCCAGCCCATCTCCACACACTTCATCAGGGACTCCAGGGGCCGCAGCACCTGGTGTGTGATGGACAGTGGGGGGTCCAGGGCCACAGGGGCTCCACCGCTGCGTTGCAGGACCGACAAGCCCACCTACCATGGGAGAGGAAATCCTTAACTTTGTCCGTACAATTTAAAACATTTGCTTTTGAAAAATATGATTATATATTGTTGCTGACAAACCTGCAGGTTGAGTGGAGTGATGTGGAACTGTCTGGAGCCGCTGTAAGGCTCAAAGTCCTCCCCAAACACCTTCCTGAACACGGACAGAACCTGTGTGGGACAGCAGGGGGTTCACAGACTCAACAGAGGAAAAAAACTTCCCAAACAGGTCAGGAAATACACAAAGAAGGTTGAGGGTGATGTGGTGAATGCAGACGTGAGCGAATTAAACATCTCGGTTCAATGTGTGAATGCACTAATCAGAGTTTGCATAACACAGCAAAACATTACACTGTGGTGTTTATTTTATTATTATTATTTTTGAAACGGACAAAGTACCTAATATTAAGGAAAAAGTACCCATGTTGGTATTAAACCTCAGCAAGCATGATTCTGAAACACTACTGTAGCTGTAGAGTGGAGGACATGACGGACTCTCGTTAGAAATATTAGGTACTGCTCTGAGTTACAGTTGTATGGCTCTACCCTGCAAGGATTACGAGTCGAGCTGTTCAAACCCAACATAACTGACCAACTGTTTTCTAACTGGTTCTGAGGGACCTGTAGTTTTTCCCAGACATTTAAACCACGACCAGATTGTGTAGTCAAAGCCACTCAGAGAACTGGCCGGCACAATTAAATAACTTAAATGCTGTATGCTTTCTCTACCAAGAAGGCTGTTTAACAAACATCCGATATCACTATCAGAGGGTTTGTCAAACATCATCTTCCAATCCTTTCATGATGATTTCTTGAACGTTTCTTGTGTGTAAGCAAAGTTGAAGAAATGGTGTACCTGAGCCTTGTCAGCCTCGGCCCTCATCCTGTCAGCGTACACCAGGGCCACGTGCTGGCCTGGGTTGTAAAACCCTGGGGACTGGTCTGCCTGCATCAGCTGACACCAGCGGAACAGGTCACGCAGGTTGAACTCCCAGGGACTTCCTCTCTGGCCCCAGCGGCGCTCCACACTCACCTCCTGGACAAGCTGTTGGAGGC
Organism: Sander lucioperca; assembly: GCF_008315115.2. Taxonomy (NCBI): domain Eukaryota; kingdom Metazoa; phylum Chordata; class Actinopteri; order Perciformes; family Percidae; genus Sander; species Sander lucioperca. Next base: position 14,951,714 of record NC_050191.1, read on the forward strand.
AGAGCACCGACTCACTCACAGCTTTAAACATGTGACACTCTGCCTGCTGCTGGACCGGCACAGCAGAACCAGCCTCTCAGTCAGCAGTAATACAAGTAAGGGAAGAGAAACGTACCCGGTTACTGAACTCCACCATTTTAGCGATGATTTCCTTATCGATGCTGGTAAAAATGGAGTCTCCTATGAACTCCATGTCTTTGCTCGTGAGTTGGTCCACAAACACCTGAGAACACAGGGGTAAGTCTGCTTTAATTAAAGTGATTGCTCTGCTCAGAGATTAGATTCAGGTGTTTTCTCTTCTCAGAGAGTCGAGGAGGGCGGGAGCAGCAATGGTACATGTGGGAAACCACTGCAACAAAATCTATGGGCTCGATTAAGGTTTTGACCCATTGAATAATATTCAGAAAAATGACCAAATCCTGTGGTCGTCTATCAGTCTTTGAGCATAGAGGTATATCAATGGTCAGCTCACACAAAGACATTCTTTTCTAAAACTACACATCTTTTCCCCTCCGACCTCAGCTGATTTTTCGTTGCTGAAATGAAGTTTAAATAAACCAAGAAACTGTCCAAGCACTATTACAGTACTGCACTCTGAAATTCAATTATTAAGAAATCAATTTTCCAAATTAACAACTACATAAATGGATGAGAAAAGAAGAAAATAATTCAAATGATGAATAAGCACTAAGTAAATGTGATATAAAGGTTAGTATGATCATGTCGGTGCTGCAGACCTGAGTGAATCTGTTGAGGAAGGATTTGGGCAGTCCCTTACGCCCGCCGCCCTGCGTGAAGGGGTTCTGGCAGCCAAAGATCTTGGTCTTCTCCTGCTGGACCTGGAAGCTCATCCCCAGTTCAGGAATGTAGATCTCTGCTCGGTGGTCAAAGCAGGCGTTCAGCCCCTCCAACACCGACTGGGAGGCCAGGTTCAGCTGGCAGCGGGGGGGAACAAGCCGAGTCACTTTCATATCGCACATGAGGGCGAAATCGCACTTGGCCCAGTTAAGCCCAGTTAAACCGTTCGTGAGCACATTGGACCCTCGCTACCCCGAACCGTGCCTTGGATGAACGAAAATCCCAGTCAGCGAGTCCTGCAATGTACTGACGATAGCGTGCTCTGGCCCTGATTGTTTTACTGCAGTGTGAGTGCAGGCCAGTGGTGGAGTGGGGAGGGGGACCATCGTGCTCGGGCACGGTTCAAGGCAACTGGGCCAAGTGTGAGTACGCCCTTAGTTCAACATCATCACATTACAATCGGCTTTCTGAGGGTTTGCAAACAAAAACAGGCTTTGAGCCATAAAAAGTGGAGTACAAACGGCGTTCCTCACCTCGTCCAGGACCACCCAGTGGCCTGCCTTCAGAGCAGCCAGAAGGGGGCCGTCGCGCCACGCAAACTCTCCTCCCTTCCCCCCCTCCACAGGGAGATCTGTTCCAAACAAATCAGTGACATCCTGCCAGAGAGTGCATGTCATCAGCGTCAGAGCCAGGTGGTATTTGAGTTCATTCAGGAGCATTATTAAATTAAAAAGGCTTACCGTTTGCTCTGACAGGTTGATTCTGACCAGATGATTCCCAGAAGCTTTGGCCAGCGCGGCCACCAGACTGGTCTTCCCCACGCCAGGGGAGCCCTCCAGCAGCACCGGCCTCTGCAGCTTCAGCGCCCGCAGGAGCCTCTGGGCGTTCACGGCGGTGGTGCCCGCTGCCATGGCGTAGTCCGACAGGTCCCGGCTCTCAGTGTCAGGCCCTGGGTGGACACAGAGAGGAAAGAGCCGTTAAGGGTTACTGCATGTAAACATTACTAAAGAACTATGGAATAACCAGCTTTAGTTTCCATGGAAACTGGAGTCTTTTTATGTAGACTGTAATGTTGTTTTAAATGTGGACTCCAGGAAGATAGGTTGATGATGAGGATCCTATAATAAACTAAACTAAACTTTGTAATGACCGGGGCAGGATATGGGGCTGAACATTTTTCAAAGCATTCCACATGAGGATGATATTAATCTTCTCACTTGTTCCAGAGAATGAAATGGGTATTATTCTGATGTAAGTTTTGTTATTTACACTGCTGTGCTAAAATAAAACATTGAAAAAGTGATGGGGGACAAATCCAGAGTCCTCGTTCTCTGCAAACATTTAGTCCAAAGAGTATCTGAAATTAACGTGAGGCTTTAACGGTCTGAGTTACACAAATCAAGTGAAGTCAGATAAACTTTGGAATATGCTTTTGGTCTTTTTGTGGACTTTGTCCCCCATCTCTTATATTGAAATCACGTTAGGACGGGATCTTTTGACGGCCAGTATGAACAGGAAGAATGATTACAGCAAGATTGTTCCAATGTACATGTGGGCACAAGGCGACTGCTTTAAGACAGACTTAAAAAAATGTCAACATATCCACTAAACTGAAAGGAAAGAAACAATGTGATCCTGAGATAATAGGATAAAGGTGTTGGAAATTTGGCATGTTGGATTTGGATCACGATCAAGTAATTTGGAGAAATAGTACCATAAAAAAGTACAAAAAACAAAAGTACAATGATAAGAATCTGTCACTGATCAGGTCCCAAAGAACAACAATTTTGTCTCTGTGAGTAAAAAAAATCGTGAAATGGTGAAAAACTTTTACAGGCAGATGTAGGCGGGGCATACAGTTAGCCAGTAGATGCAGCTGTACGTAAGAATGTGTTAATATATAATAAGTTACCATCATATGAATCTGTTAGGAATCAGTGAGTTTCATACCTAAAGCAATGTAGAAGGGGTCAATGCCAAAGAAGTCTTCGCCCCACTGGGGTTCCCGCGGCAGTCTGCTGTCATACACTCTGAGGGCGTCCAGCATCTCCTGGTCCAGCTTGGTCATCTTGCTCAGCCGCTGTTGCAGGTAGCCCAGGCACAGCCTGCGGGCCAGGAGGGCGCTGTCTGCAGACGACACTGTGGTTCCTGCAGGAAAAGGGAACCCCATTCACATTTCTTAAACACCTCCTTTGGGAGACAGACTCTCAGTGGAAATAAAAATCTGCTGTCAGCTCACCGGAGCCGATGCCGTCTACGTAGACCAGACATGCAGCGTGGATGAAGGCGGTAACTGTGTCCAGTCTGAGGTCCCACTCTGCCTCTTCTTCATCGTCCAAGGCTCCCATGGTCATGAAGCCGTCCTCGTCCCGCTCGCACACTGTGTTGAGGAAGTATACCCATGACAGGACGTCTCTGACGCTCAGGATGCAGCGGCGGCCAAAGTCCTGCTGAGTCAGCCACTCAATGAAGTCCAGCATCAGCTCGGCAATGTCGCCGCCTGCCACATCAGGAACACTTTCCACATTAGGTAACTGTACGTCACTCTTTGTGCTTTGCATTAAAGTGCATACAGCAACAACACTGAGGTCTACAGTGTAGCTAACAACACCAAGGCCCTGTACACATCATTGGTGTTTGGTTTGCGCTGGCGAGGTGATCCATTATGTTCCTCGGGAGACAGCAATGACTTCATGGCAGTGCTACCTTGGTTGTTGCGCATCACTCAGATCTTATGCCTTGCTGTTGTGCTGTAAGTTCAATCAACTCAACCGTGGCTTTGTTTGTTGTGACTTCTTAACGTGCAACCAATGAGAAGACAGGTGTCAAACTGAACTGTAACACTTTGTCCACTTGGGGGCAGTGAAACAAGCTGGAAACACATTAAGTTGTTGTGGTGGAGCTGTTAGCAAACAGTTGCCTATTCACACATCCAGCAGACACAGAGAAACATAAGCATTCATTTGGAAAAAAAGAAATATCTGTCTCTTTAGCTGCTAAATGCTCCTCTATGTTCACCAGCTACAGTCTCTAACTGGGTCTGTCTGCTGCTGAGCAGGTAGAGCACAGAGGCTTTATCAGAGCTGGAAACAGCGAAGAAAGAGAGGTACAACAGGCGGCTGGAATCAAACTGGCTACAGGCAGTTACAGTGAGGAAAATAAGTATTTGAACACCCTGCTATTTTGCAAGTTCTCCCACTTAGAAATCATGGAGGGGTCTGAAATTGTCATCGTAGGTGCATGTCCACTGTGAGAAAAAAATCCAGAAATCACAATGTATGATTTTTTAACTATTTATTTGTATGATACAGCTGCAAATAAGTATTTGAACACCTGAGAAAATCAATGTTAATATTTGGTACAGTAGCCTTTGTTTGCAATTACAGAGGTGAAACGTTTCCTGTAGTTTTTCACCAGGTTTGCACACACTGCAGGAGGGATTTTGGCCCACTCCTCCACACAGATCTTCTCTAGATCAGTCAGGTTTCTGGGCTGTCGCTGAGAAACACGGAGTTTGAGCTCCCTCCAAAGATTCTCTATTGGGTTCAGGTCTGGAGACTGGCTAGGCCACGCCAGAACCTTGATATGCTTCTTACAGAGCCACTCCTTGGTTATCCTGGCTGTGTGCTTCGGGTCATTGTCATGTTGGAAGACCCAGCCTCGACCCATCTTCAATGCTCTAACTGAGGGAAGGAGGTTGTTCCCCAAAATCTCGCAATACATGGCCCCGGTCATCCTCTCCTTAATACAGTGCAGTCGCCCCATCCCCAAAACACCCCCAAAGCATGATGCTACCACCCCCATGCTTCACAGTAGGGATGGTGTTCTTGGGATGGTCCTCATCATTCTTCTTCCTCCAAACACGGTTAGTGGAATTATGACCAAAAAGTTCTTTTTGGTCATCTGCCACATGACTTTCTCCCATGACTCCTCTGGATCATCCAAATGGTCATTGGCAAACTTAAGACGGGCCTTGACATGTGCTGATTTAAGCAGGGGAACCTTCCGTGCCATGCATGATTTCAAACCATGACGTCTTAGTGTATTACCAACAGTAACCTTGGAAACGGTGGTCCCAGCTCTTTTCAGGTCATTGACCAGCTCCTCCCGTGTAGTTCTGGGCTGATTTCTCACCTTTCTTAGGATCATTGAGACCCCACGAGGTGAGATCTTGCATGGAGCCCCAGTCCGAGGGAGATTGACAGTCATGTTTAGCTTCTTCCATTTTCTAATGATTGCTCCAACAGTGGACCTTTTTTCACCAAGCTGCTTGGCAATTTCCCCGTAGCCCTTTCCAGCCTTGTGGAGGTGTACAATTTTGTCTCTAGTGTCTTTGGACAGCTCTTTGGTCTTGGCCATGTTAGTAGTTGGATTCTTACTGATTGTATGGGGTGGACAGGTGTCTTTATGCAGCTAACGACCTCAAACAGGTGCATCTAATTTAGGATAATAAATGGAGTGGAGGTGGACATTTTAAAGGCAGACTAACAGGTCTTTGAGGGTCAGAATTATAGCTGATAGACAGGTGTTCAAATACTTATTTGCAGCTGTATCATACAAAGAAATAGTTAAAAAATCATACATTGTGATTTCTGGATTTTTTTTTTAGATTATGTCTCTCACAGTGGACATGCACCTACGATGACAATTTCAGACCCCTCCATGATTTCTAAGTGGGAGAACTTGCAAAATAGCAGGGTGTTCAAATACTTATTTTCCTCACTGTATGTGGCACGTCCTGTAACCATTCGGCTACCAATGCACTCCTATCTGAGCTTTCTTGTTGAAAACAGCTCCCTGAAAAAATGAGTGACAAAGACAGTGAAGTGACTCCTTTCACATTACTCCTAGTCATCTAATCCATTGTGCTGCCAGGTCTGTGAGTAGTCACAGAGCAAACAATGATGTCCACCTAGACTGGCTGTCCTAACCCGTCCCCTGAGCAATGCTGCTAGCGTGACTAAAAACTGGAAATTAGAAAAAGAACAGATCAACAGGCCTGACTGCAACAGCCATGAAGACCAACTGGGACTGGGAAGAGCTTTGACGGTTGCCTCTGACCGGTGAACAACAGATTTAATTATCAACTAGCTTAAGAAATAATATTTGAGAAAAAATGGTCAGTCATATGTTGATGATCTACCATTATTTTAACGGAAATAATTTAGACTCTAAAACATCAACCGCTACGATGCAACGATTACGTAATAATGGTTACCGGAAGTCAAAGTGTCTCAGCAAATCTGTTCAGCGACCAAACTATTTAAATATTGATTGTTTTATATGTTTGTGAAGTGTAACTGAGTGACTGTAACTGAAAGGTGTTTCAGCACCAGATGCTGGTTTACCATCGAGCGAGAGGCCCGAGCGCAGGTTGTGTTGGATGATCTGGACCAGGTCAGCGCGGCTGTTGCTCTGAGGACACCAGATCTCTGTGAAGCGGTTCCTCAGGGCCGGAGACAGCTGTCCCAAAGCACACAAGCACAACGTCAGACACCACGCCTACATACAGGTATGGTTAGTTAGTCTGGAAGCACATTCTGACAATTGAAAAAGCATGGTCAATCACTGGGACAAACCTTCAATCTTAGTGGAATCAATTACAGAAAAATGCAACACTGTCTTTTTAATAAGTCATCAAGTAGGACTTCATCCTGAGATCCTCTGACAACACAGTTTGGTTTTTCATCTACCTCCTTCTTGCCAAAGTCTCCTCCAGGATTCATGGTGGCAACCAGCCGGAAAGCTGCAGCTGCTTGGATCAGTTCCACGTCGTCGGTGTCCCCGCTGCCCTTCTCTGCTAGCACCAGGGACTTCTCCGTCTCCAGAACACTGACAGGAAACACACCACACGGTCAAGGGCTCTTCTTAGTGTCGACAACATGTAAAATGTCATACCAAGGGTACCTAAAGTACACTTTGCGTAGTGTTGTAAAAGTGCACTCCGTTGCATATTCGTCTTATTGACCTCACGAGGTGCACCATCGCAAGGACTACTTTCTGGAGAGGATGTGCGGAACAAGATCTCTCTCTCTCTCTCTCTCTCTCTCTCTCTCTCTCTCTCTCTCTCTCTCTCTCTCTTCCTCTCTCTCTCTCTCTCTCTCTCTCTCGCTCTCTCTCTCGCTCTCTCTCTCTCTCTCTCTCTCTCTCTCTCTCTCTCTCTCTCTCTCTCTCTCTCTCTCTCTCTCTCTCTCTCTCTCTCTCTCTCTCTCTCTCTCTCTCTCTCTCTCTCTCTCTCTCTCTCTCACACACACACTCCTCAGACATCTCTGCAGATCTTGTTGTGGTCACTTGTTCTAAATGCTGATAAGACAACATGTGTTTTATTCTTCCTGCTGCACATGTTGTACACATAATGGTACTGAAAGTTGTTCATCGCTTCTCTAATTTAAAACTAGTGTTGATTAGAGCAGATCCAAGGTCTGGCTAACTCTTGAAAAGTGTATTCGTCCCTTGGGAAGACAGCCTAACCCTAACCCTTGCCACCATATAAATGAAATTAATTACTTTAAAACTGGGATGTCTCATCTCAATGGATGAATTTAAACTTTTAAGTGTGGACCTCTTTAAAAATGTGTGACTGCAAAAAACAATGTGGAGAGCATCTGGCCCGTCCCATGCATCCGCTCGTCTTCTGCATATACAGTACACACAGACACACAGACACACACACACACAGACAGACACACACAATGCATTCTGCGCACACATCGCACACGTTAGAAGAAGAAAACATACACTGGCACCTCTCCAGCTACCAGTCCACAGTCCGAACTTGGTCCTTACAGGGACCGGCGACCCTCAGGTTCCCAAGCCAAGTCCCTACGGCCTGAGCTACCCCTGCCCCTGTGTGTGTGTGTGTGTGTGTGTGTGTGTGTGTGTGTGTGTGTGTGTGTGTGTGTGAGTGTGAGTGAGTGAGAGAGGTGTGTATGTGTTGGTGAGTATAAAGTTAGCAGTACACTATAGCTGTGAACGTAGCAGTGCAGTCTGTGTTCAATTTATCTGTCAGTGAATAAAAGCTACTACTCCTCAGACCCGAGCCAAGTTCCTGTGTCTTGCTGCAAGCTGCTTAGTCAAGGGACACAACAACCTCAGCATAGGCTCACTAACTTAAGGTGGGCTGGCTTTAAGGTGGACCAGACATTCTCAACTTATTGACAAGCCGCTCCCCCAAGCTTTGCTTTAGTGATCTCTCCTTCGCTGCAACCGACAACCAGTTTATGCTAATAACTGTGCGATGACGTCACCAAAATGCAAATGATGTAATTTGCACCTAAGTGCTCCAAAACCCAGGAAAAACGTTGTGCTGCTGTCTGCATGTGCCTGTGTGAATGTCTACCTGTTGAGTCTCTCCAGCACGGAGTCGTCTGCCAGGGAGATCTCATCCAGGAGAAACACTCCTCCCTCCTTCATGGCCAGCACCAAGGGACCGTCATGCCACTGAAACAGCCTGCTGTCCTCTCCATCAGTCTACACACACACACACACACACACACACACACACACACACACACACACACACACACACACACACAGAGTAAGGACAGGGTCAGCTGATGTCACAGAATCTTAATGGCTCCATTTAAATGTAACAATGTTGTTCCTTGTATTCTTTTCCCCTCCAAATAAACTGCATCAACATCTCCACTCTATGGATCCTTTGAAGGGGTGAAAGATACTGTTGAGTATTATTAAGAGGTGGTGCTCACCTCACTACAACCTGAACCGGATAGAAATGATTTTGCAATACATACATGCATGCATACTAATCTTGTTTCTCTAAGCGTCTGGTGAGACAGAAATATAAGTGGGAATGAAAGTGGAATGTAAATCAATTATTGGATTTATTTTTAGGATATTAGTTTGTTACGTATCTTGCTCACTTGTGCCATTTCAAATAAACCTTAGGTTAGTTTTCCTTTGGAGTTTTTACATTTCCTGGTCTGTACCTGATGTGTGTGTCTGACAGGCCGCAGGCCTCCCAGGAAGTCAGACGTCTCCATGTGTAGGTGACAGTTGACTGAGAAAAACTTCTGTGCAGCCAGAGCAGCAAACAGCTGGCAGATTGTAGTCTTTCCACATCTGGTGAGGGAACAGGAGAAGAGCTTAGCATGATTTAAATCCCCAGACACTCATACAGATCTTTACACTATGTAAGGACACAAACTCATAAGAATTCATTGTGTGGAATCTACTCATGTACAACATCTTATCTAAATCTGTCCAGGAGTTGCTGGATATTTCAAGCTGCTTCCATGACTAAGTGATCATTTTACTCTACCCTTCCTAAAGAAATGCTCATGTGAATCTTACCCAGTGTCTCCTACGAGCAGGACAGACTCCCCGAATCGCAGCGCCCGTCCTACCAGCACAGCCAGTCTTCTCATGCTGTGAGTCCACACCACATGGCGAAACTCCTCTGGGACCCCGGCGATGCTGTCGATGAAGGGACCTGCCAATCACAGCACCAAGCCAACATGAGTTCATGGCCTCTTTCTCTCCTCATAGTTTACTTATGTCCACTTCCTTTTCACCTTTCTATCAACATTTAAAAGAGCTCAGAAGCAACCTTAAATATGGAGTTTAATAGGCAACCTTCCACTCAGATGTGATAAATACAAACTGATCAGGAAGGCTGGCTCCGCTATTGGCTGCAAAGAGGAGACATTTGAAGCTGTGGTGGAGAGGAGGTCACTGAACAAACAGTTATCTATCATGGCTAACCCCGACCACCCCCCCAACACACACACACTGGCCCTACAGAGGAGCACCTTCTCTAAGAGGCTCCGACAGCTACTGCGTCGCACTGACCCGCTACAAGAAGTCATTCCTACCACAGGCAACAAAAGGTTTTTACACTTCATCAAGATCATCAAGACTTATATACACCACAATACTGCACTGAGTGCAACTTGCACAAACATAGGTTTTACTTACATCTTTATAAATACTATTTAAGTAGTTGGACATTCTTATTCGCCACTTGTATATACATTTGTACATTCTTTCCTTTGTATGTTTTATCTTTATTTTTTGAATAGTTCTTGTATTCTATCCTATTTATTATTTCTTGTATAGTCTGTATGTGTGCTGTGTGTCTGATATTTTGCTGCTGTAGCACTGACATTTCCTAATTTGAGATCAATAAAGTCTATCTAATCTGATCTAATCTAAATCGAAAATCTCTTGAGGGAGTAATCCCTTGAAGCAAGACTTTTGCTGAACAGTGTTACACAATTATGTCCCGTTGGATTTCCTGCTGGGATTACTTCTTGTTGGCCTTCTGATCAAACCACTTAAGTAGAGTCATCCAATCAGTGAGCTGACTCAATAGTGTCCATTACACAGTAACACAAACGCTTGCTAACACAAAACCCCAAAATGCATTGCACATGAGTTTAACATTATATTTGTAGGAAGAAGACGGTGTCATTTCTTCTTTCATAAGTGACATAGTCTGACGTCAAAGTATAGAGCAGGAGAGTGATTCTGAACCATGTAAGGCACAGACAGACATCAACGTGCTGTTCTAAAGAAAAGAAATGTGGATTCTACGATGTACTGTATATTTTGTGAGCCATGTGCTCACAGCTATCTCTCTACGTTTGTATCTGAATAGCAGGTTGACTCTTTGAGATGATCTAAACCTCTACCTCGATTAAAACAATGACAGATTTTGATGAAAAACTCAGTGAAGCCACTTTGGTTTCAAAAACGACAACAGTTAAAACATTCTGCATTATTCAACCAAACTTCAAGTACAATGCGACAGCGTGAGGTGGCCCTGGATCAGCGTGTGCTAGTGTTCCACTTACTGAACTGGCCTGTGACCTGTTTCTGAGAGAACAGGCTTTCAGGGTTCACCGTCCTCTTGAAGTGCTTCTCCAGGATGGACAAGATGGTGGCCTCTTCCTCGGGCTTCCTCACACGTCCTGCCAGCAGCATGTACCCTGGTGAAGACCACAACAACTTTACCTCAGGTTTCAACGGAACGCCGTGTCGGTTGGCGACTCAACAGACAGTGTGACGAGCCTCACCATCGTCAGCCAAATGCTGCAGCCAGTCCTGAGAGGCGTCGGCCTGCTCCTCCAGTCTGTAGCGATCTGCCCAACGGAACAGATCTCGGAGGGTGATGAAGCCATGTTTCCCCGCAAACACAGAAGATCCCCTGCGTAAGGACTGAAAACACATGTCACACATCAAGTTAGGATCACCCAGAACAGGTAGGTAACAGCAACGACATACACAAGTGTCCAGTTACCTGAAGCTCTTGCATGACTTTGACCAGCCGGGTGCAGTAGGACGGAGGCAGGCTGCACCTCTGGTGGAGGATGGTCTCCAGCTCTCCACTGGGCAGCTCATCAAAGTGCAGCTCCACAAAGCGGTTCCTGAAAGCCCTGGACAGCACCTGGAGATCAGTCAGGAAAGATTACTCAAACGGTTTCTAGATTGTGTTGGACAGGTACAAGTGGAGTACGTTTATTAGCCCCACCCAGAGATGGGGGCTCGAGTTTAAGACTCAGACTGACCAAATAATGTATTTTGCATCATATCTCCTGAACCAAACATAACACAGAATATGTGATGTCTACCCCTACGTTTTGATGGTCAAGGATTACAATGATATCTTATCACTACCCCTACACGTGAACATGCAAAACAGAGTGGTAGGGCTAAGTGGTAGGGGCAAGGGCCAAGACATTAGAATTCATCCTGTGGGGACCATGAATATCTGTATCAAATTCCATCTAACCAGTGGTTATCAAGCTATCTCGCTCTGAACCTCACTGTGACCATGCCATCCATAAATCTCAGACTGAATGAATGCTATACCTTTCTACCACCGTAGAGACCAGGGGGATTCTGGGTAGCAAACAGCAGGAATCTGGGGTGCGCCTTGATGACTTCCTGTGTCTCGGCCACAAAGAGCTCCCTGTTGTCGTCCAGCAGCCTGTTGAGAGCCTCCAGGACGTCGGTGGGGGCGAGGTTCAGCTCGTCCAGGATGATCCAGTAGCCTTTCCTCATGGCGTCTATCAGAACACCTGCAGCACACAGTGAGTGGCGTTAGTCTGGGGGGGGCACCATCCCAGTCCAGTGGGGACAGTTTCTCTACATAACGCTCAAAAGGCTGATTTCTGAGCCTATAAATGCTGCAATCTTACGGTTCACTGCTCAGATTTGGTCCTACGTGTACATTATTTCAGAATCCATTTTTTTAAGCTTCACATGTCTTTGTTCTGCACAATATGCCATCATTTTTAAATACAGCTGGTCGCACTTTTTGTTCTTTGGATTTGACTACTTTCTTTGACGTCTGTAACAATATTTTCCTCCTCTTTTATTAAAGATTATTTTTGGGGGCATTTTAGGCCTTTATTTGTATAGGACAGCTAAACAGAGAGAGGGGGAACTGACATGCAGCAAAGGGCCGCAGGTCGGAGTCGAACTTTGGGCCGCTGCGTCGAGGAATGAGCCTCTGTGTATGGGCGCGCGCCCTACCAGCTGAGCTACCCAGGCGCCCAATATTTTCCTCCTTAAACTGAAATATTCTGGTTGTTACTCTTAATACTGCTTTTGTGTTAAATCTCGTTTCAGATAATGTACAAATAAATGTCAACAGGTCAACATGAGTATCCGTACCCTCTTTGAACACCAGCTTGCCCCGGGCATCTGATGAGTAGCAGCCGATGTACTCCTGGATGTCGGTGTGCTCGTGGTTGTTGATTCTCACACACTGGTTGCCCGTGGCTGCAGCCAGCCAGCGGATCAGGCTGGTCTTCCCCACAGACGTCTCTCCCTGGATCAGCACCGGGTGAGTCCTGCAAGGCCCAAACATTTAGAGAGAGAGTGATGGGTGGTCGGGTTGGGGCTATCGACTGGTGAGGCGGGGCCGCTGAGTCAGACAGCAGCCACAAATACAGCCAGAACACCTTCATACATGACAGGCGATGGGTATGCTAACGTGACAAAAGAATTACGTATGATTAAACAAGTCAATACTTAAAGCTGCACTATCAATATTTTTATTACTTTATTTTATTAACACAATAATCATTTACTGCAGCTTTAACTGAAGAGAATACCGCCTGCAGTCATTACAGAATGTTTTTCTAATGTTTTTTCATGCCCATCTGCTGAGCAACACTACAGGATGGGACTATAGATGGATTTTAACATTAAACGGCCCAAAACACTCAATTAATGCAGCTTTAAGAAATGAATGGTAATCCAAAACCTCAAATTAAATGTCTTCATTTTGTATACCACAATGTAAACTTGCGCGCACTATACAGCCAATCAATTCCATTTTTTTGTTTTGTTTGTATGTCAACATACTTGTGTGTACATTTGGTCTCAAATTGTTTTGCATGAGTTGGGCCCATTTAAGGGAAAGCTTTATGCTGCACCATGCAATGATGTTCTGCACAAAGCCAGCTCCATAAATAAATGCTTTTCCCAGTTTGCTGTGGAAGAACTTGACAGAACTGCACAAAGCCCTGACATCACCCCATCCCACACCTTTGGGATGAGTTGGAGCGCTGACTGAGAGCCAGACCTGACCCCCACAGCAGCAGCGTTGGACCTCACTAAGGCTCTTAAACTCTACAAATATTAGTTAGGAGTTCAGGAGGTCGGCTGTCCTTAACACAGGCCACACAGAGGCAGAAAAGCTGATCGCAGATCACTGACTGCAAGGGAATTCAGTCCAACCACATTTTCTGTCCTGATGCATTCTTTCCTAAAGGGTCAGAATTAGCTCTGACAAAATTAACGTGTGGACATTTATAGATGCACCCATTGATTTGGGGGAAATCCTGGGCAGGGAGTCAGGCTGGGCAACAGTTTTCCTACCCTGCAGATACCACTCTGGCGAGGTCGCGGAGGTTGAGTTTGACTGAGGCGGTGAGGATGTAACTGGGGTCCAGAGCCGGCTCCATCTCCCCCTGGGACACCCAGTAGCCCTCCACATCCACGCAGCGGCGATCTGAGGGCGCCGGGATGGGCTGCAGGACACATTACAAAAAGTTTTTTTCCTCTGTTCACAAATATCCTTTTGTACATAAAGGACGACATTAAACACTTTTATGAACTATTTATCTAATAGTTCATAAAGGTGCTGCTGCTAAGGACTTAAAAAACCATAATACACATACCCGAAACAGTAACCGTTATGTTCGACACCCTTGAGTGAAGTCAAGTAAATTTCCTTCTTACAAAATCACAGAATTATCGAACCTTTGTCTATCTAGACTTACCCCTAGATTTGGAAAAGGAAAAAGTCCTAAAAACAATTGTATCACCAAAAATAGCATGTCTACATAAATACATATACATACAGTGCTCAGCATAAGTGAATACACCCATGCTAAAGTTGACTAAAAAGAGGAATAAAATATCATCTTTTGGAAATTGATCTTAATGCCTTAATTTATATAAATGAGGAAAACTCCAACCTTTAAGGACACCAATTTTCTTTTTTCTTTGTGAATGAATAATGTATCATAAATAAATACATGTTTTCCTTAAAATACAGGGGCCATAATTATTCATACCCCTATGTTAAATTCCCATAGAGGAAGGCAGATGTTAATTTTGAAAGGCCAGTTATTTCATGGATCCAGGATACTATGCATCCTGATAAAGTTCCCTTGGTCCCCACATCATCACATACCCTTCACCATACCCCCACATCATCACATACCCTTCACCATACCCCCACATCATCACATACCCTTCACCATACCCCCACATCATCACATACCCTTCACCATACCCCACATCATCACATACCCTTCACCATACCCCACATCATCACATACCCTTCACCATACCCCACATCATCACATACCCTTCACCGTACCCCCACATCATCACATACCCTTCACCATACCCCCACATCATCACATACCCTTCACCATACCCCCACATCATCACATACCCTTCACCATACCCCCACATCACATACCCTTCACCATACCCCCACATCACATACCCTTCACCATACCCCCACATCATCACATACCCTTCACCATACCCCCACATCATCACATACCCTTCACCATACCCCCACATCATCACATACCCTTCACCATACCCCCACATCACATACCCTTCACCATACCCCCACATCACATACCCTTCACCATACCCCCACATCATCACATACCCTTCACCATACCCCCACATCATCACATACCCTTCACCATACCCCCACATCATCACATACCCTTCACCATACCTAGAGATTGCCATGGGGTACTTTCCATAAAATCATCCCTCAATGCAAATCAAACCAGCTATTTATTTATTTATGATACATTATTCATTCATGAAGAAAATTGGTGTCCTTATAGATTGGATTCTTCCTATTGTTTTTAATTAAGGCATTAAGATCAATTTCCAAAAGATGATTTTTTTATTCCTCTTTTTAGTCAACTTTAGCATGGCTGTGTAAACTTAGTTGCTAAGTTTATAGAATGTATCGGACTAAAAATGATCACAACTGGCTCGTTGAGTGTTCTTCTTACAGTAAATTGTCAAATAGCATAGCAAAGGAAACAATGGCAGAGCCTACAAATAATGTGCAACAGATTCAAGTCCTTCTCTGCTGCTTTCAGTTTCTCTTTTTAACGTGTTTTTAACGTGAATACTGTTTTCTTCACTAATTATTTCTAGTTGTTAAACATGCTGTTAGACAGCTGTCAGTAAAAGCAACCCTTCCTGCAGATGTTTCACAGTAAAAGCCTGCCTGCTGGGTTAGGGTTAGGGCTCCCGGGTTGTGACCCAGGTGGATCCGAGTTGTCTTGACCAGAGATCACCCCGGGGTGAATTGACAAAAGGGTTGAACAGGGGGCAGTAACCCCGCTCTGACCCCGAGGTACGAGTGAATGCAAACTGACAACAGCAGAGTGGTGAGTATGCCATGACTCTGCTTTTTTACTGATTACATTAGTGCTGTGGAAATGTGCATTGTGTTGAATGTATCAAAACAGCAGATAAACAGAGAAAGTGTTGATTTCCATCAACACTAAATTACAACAGGAGCAGAAAACAGAGAGGAAAAGGTGAAAGTAGAACTACAGCCAGCTCTCTGCAGCTGAGGTAAATAAATAAAGTAGATCAACTGTTTGAGTGCACTTGTTACTGGTTCTATTTTGTGTTTGCTATGCCCTCTAACATCCATATTCACTATTTGTTAACCCCATCAAACACTTAGCATCAACATTTGAAAAGACAGGAACTAGGTGTCAGAACATCTTACTTGTTTGAGACACTTGGTGTTCCCCATCAGGATGTGCTGACACACCAGTTTCTGGACCAGAGGGTGGGAACTTCTATCCAGCTGGGTGAGGAAGCTCAGGCAGAAACCCTGCAACCAGGAGACAGGACCAAGGTCAACTACATGCAGCTGATCTAAACTCCTTCATACACCAGGTGTCACTAACCCCAAACCGCTGGCATGTCTCAGTATCACCAGCAGGACATGAGCAAATGGTTTTCCTTTGAATTTCAGTGAACGGACACATTACAGAGATCATTGTATTATTGAGAGAGAGAGGGATTATTGAGATATTTCTGTCGAGGCTCCTACCTCGTACAGTGAGCGCTGCACACTGTTACAGGGGTTTGCTGCCACGTACTTCAGAGCCCTGCACAGAGTACGCAGACTGTAGTGGGGTCTGTGGCCCGTCCCATCCACCAGATGAGAGGTGGCCTCCTTTCGTACTGACAGGTAAAAACTGCACACAAACACAATTAAGGAGTGAATTAACTTGAGCCTTCTGCAGGATTCTGAAAACTGCAGCAAACGGTAGAGTGAGCAGGCACGCCACAGGGTTTCCCTAGCATTAGAAGGACACCACTTAAGCCAATTGAATGTAAAATTAATGTAACTTTAAAACTAAATGACTTTTCACAGATCTAATGATTGTCGTTGTCTACTGCACTCTTCTTTAGTTTTGTCTTTAAGGTTTTAGAGTGTAATTTATTTATTATCTGCTCCAGATTTTCTAACGATTTAGGCACAGATATGGTAATAATAATGCTCCAAAATGAAGTCAAATTGTTTGTTTGTGTGATTCACGATTTCTTGAGGGGGTGACCCTTAAAACTATCAAAGAACTTACATTTCTATTGTTGCACAAAATATGTAAATCCAAGCACTCTCATGTCTAATTTCAAAAACGTTCTGATTTTATTCTGTGAAATTCTTCCCAACCTTTAAAGGACCTGTTGGAGCCATGTTACCTGCACCAGCTGTAACGTTATGTAAAGGCTGACCTGATGATGCCACTGATAACACTCCTGGGGGGCTTCAGGAACCTGAGGTAGTCTGAAACCAGAATCTGCAGGTCCCCCTCATTCTCCAGCTCCTCCACATACAGCTCAGTAAACCTGTTCCTGAGGCCCAGCGGCAGGTTTCTCTTGCCCACATCAGTAGCTGGGTTCATGCAGGCAAAGAGACGGAAGTCTGGGTGGCGGAGCAGAGGCTCTGGGATCCAAAAACAACTATATTAGCAACAATCCCAGGAATATAGAAAAAACTATGCAAAATGGCTAAATAGATTTGATTCACACGACAAGGTCACAAATCAGTGTGATCTTTAGAATGTCACATGTGCAGCAAGTGTCTGGTCAGGAGAGTCAGCAAGCTCAGATGTTTAGCAGAACTAGTTGATGATTGATAGATCGATAGATTGTTTGATCAGTGATTTATCTAGTGCTGTGTGGCCTCACCCCTAGACTCCACCAGAGGCGTCTGCGCTACAGCTGTAATCAGGCCTTAAAAGTTCAGCCCGACAAGGCCCGAGCACGACAGAATTTGACCCGAGCCCGACAAGTACATTTTGATTGACAGCTTTTTAAAAGCCTGAACCCGTTTACAGCCCAACATTATTCAAATGTGCGCACGCACACAGCTCTTTTGCCTTTTGTCAAGAATTAGTAATTTTTTAACATAATTTATTCATGACTAACGGAAACTATCGGCCACTTGGAAGTTGGAACAAAGAAATAAAAGAAGTCCTCCAGAGGCCAGCCTCTGCGTCACCTCCTCAGCATCCATTTTCACGCTAATCAAAACGCATCACCTGACCTCTCATTTACCGCGCAACCCGGAGCGCAAGCCCAAGCCCGGCCCGAACCCGTGTACAATGATAGAAATTAAGACCGAACCCGGCCAAAGATCTTCAGCTCTAGTCTGCGCTGCGTTCCGACCGGGGCGATCAACAGGCCGGGCCGGGCAGGGAGTCGAACGGCTAGAACATCCGGTCACTTTTCAAAATAAACTCCCGGTGCAGACTTCTGATTGTTTCTATCATCACTACACTATTTTAAGCCTCAAATATTTGATAACTGGACTAAATGGAAGGAACTATTTAACAAAAATGACCAACAACTGAATTTGTCAGGCATAACGCTCTGCTTCTGAAGACGCTCCCGTTGTGGTAGGATGCACGGCGGAACATGGGACGAAACAACGGCACAGCCGGAACGCAGCGTATCCACACAACTCTGAGTTAGAGGCTATAATGTGGAAAAGTAGTATTCTACAGTTTATACACCAGACTTTTTTATCTTTGGGCTGCCTCAGTGTGGCTAAACTCTCTTCAATGTGTGTTTGGGAAATGGAGTGTCTGTCTGTCAGTTTCTGGTATAATAAAAACATAAACTCTGAGGCTCTTTCTTATTAACAGTGTATAAAGCTTGTCATTTTACAACAGATCATATGAGCTGTAGCTGATTACCATTAACGCTGGAAGTGAGCAGCTAATGGTTAGTGTGGTCTGACAGCCGACATCGGTGCTGTTCCAAAGATCACTGGGTAAAAAAACATCACCCTGTTACAACACTAACCAACCCGTACTGAATCAACATCTCATCTGTGGGTTTGATCTACAGGTTGTTGTGAACATTTATAGACTGTAACTACAAAAAGTGTTTCTACCAACATAAAGTAAAGAACTCAACTGAAGGTTTAAGGGTTTTTTTAACTCTGGTTACAAATGTTGAATTAAATATTATATATAATATTCAATGAGGGATTCAGATGTGGATTTGATCAATTCCAGCGGCCTTGGTCGTGTGGCTAATAAACACTCTACCAATCTTTCGATAAAACGCTATGAAAGCCCAACCCTATGAGTAGCAGCAGTCCTCACCGGTGTCTCCGCGGTCCAGCAGCACCAGAGATCCGGCGCTGCCCTCCAGCAGTCCACTCAAACACTCAAGGGTCTCGGCTGCTGCCAGGTTGATCTCATCCAGCAGGATCCACTGGCCCTTCTTCACAGCCTGAGCTAATGTTCCCTACACACCAATACAAAGAGGGCCATTCACTTTTGAGGCATTTAGCCGTTATTTGACAGTTGACAGTACAGAGAGTGACAGGACACCAGGAGAGACCCCGAAACAAGAAATGTAATATGCTCTTTACCTCCACAAAGGCGAAGACCATGGCTGCCTCACAGGCTCGGATCTGCTGCTGGGTCTGGTTCAGCCTGGCAGCCAACGCCTCCCACTGCTCCTGCAGCAAAGCAGCTGCGCACACACACGCACACACGAGAAATTAGTCTTTCATTGTTACAGTAGTCAGTTTACTAACTGTTATCATTGTGTATTCCCGTGCACACCGTTTGATTTCTCCTGCAGCTCCTTAGTGAGCGCAGACTTGCACACGTGGTCCATGAGTTTGAGCAGATCCTGCCAGCGCTTCCCCCTGAAGCAGGTCTGCACATGACCCAGGAAGGTCAGGTTCTGCTTCCTCGAGTAAGTCTGGGAGAACAGGTCCTCGAAGGCCTCCCGCAGAGGGAGCAGGATCTGGTGGTGGTCTACTGGCTTGTACCTGCATTAGACAGAAAAAGAAAATGATATGTGCCATCCACCTGTCATTTGGAAAATGAATGCTGGGGTGTGTTTGGACACAGGAGGTGTGACCTGGACCTGCTCTGTGCTTTAAGTACACTGTGGAGATTTCATTGAGACTTTCTCACCCAATAATTGTTTGTATTCTCAAAACCTAATAAAAGTGTTAAATGAATTTTAATTAGTAGAATAGTGTAAAACTGAGTGACTGGCATGCACATTTATAAGAGATACAGTTTAATGCTCTTTGCTCTGCTGCTGTCCTTTTTTTGTAGTGTGTGATCCTTTTGCAGGGTTAGATACAGCACATGCAGCGTTACAGATTACTCCTGGCTGTCATTGGTTGCTTAGCTCTACACTGGCCCCATGGAGAAACACTCTGTAATCAGGGGATCACTCCTTTATTCAGCAGCTGTTTTCCCTAATTCTCTTGACTGTCTGTCAATCTGCTCATTGTTTTAACCCTTTGTTTGAATGTTGATATGTGTTGCTCTGTAACCTCTCAGCTAGTCTGCAGGTGCTCTGCACAAACACTTTCTATCCATCACAATGACAGATGGTACTTGATATCACCAAGACATGGGATTTGTGTGTGATGGGAAATGTTATGGTAATGTTATTAAGGTGCAGTGTGCGTGTCACTCACCCTCCGAGCAGGTCGGCAGTGTCACTCTGCTGGTTCATGTTCACAACCCGCAGCCTGTGTCCTGGATTCAACAAACAATAAGGAAGACTTGAATCAGGAATGCTGTCAGACCATGTGAAGGTATTTATGGACGCTTCAGCCTGTGGACGGGAGTCGAGCTGGGCTCCTGGGCTCACCTGTGACTCTGGCCAGGTGTTGGACGGTGGAAGTCTTTCCAGTCCCCGTCTCTCCCACCAGGAGAACAGGCTCTGCTTTGGCCACACACACGGCCAGCTGCTCCAGCAGCACAGCAGAGGGACGCGTGGCAGCAAAGGTCTGCACGTCCCTGTTCACGGGAATACACAACACGCTGAATGATTACATGTATGTAGATATACTGGCGTCAGTCCCCTCAGCCATAATATACTGCCCAGTACAACCACTGAGCCAGCTCCACTGGAGCAGTTAAGGTTAAGGGCCTTGCTCAAGGGCACCTCAGTGGTGGTAATGAGGGAGAGACGAGCGCTGCTCTTTCACTTTCCGCTCCCAGATTTTAATCCTGTCGGTCTGGGGATTGAACCTTCCGGTCCCCGGTTCTTTAACCTTTAGGCCACCACTGCCCTTTAAATCAGTGTCAACACATTTAATGAACTGAAAGATGACAGATTTTGGAGAATATACAGTGACTATTGTGTTTCCTATTTAAACTTCATTAAGATCAATTTGTAACGATTTCTAAGGAGGCCGTGTGACACAGTTATTGTTTTAATTCTGTTATCTCGAGATCACAGGTTACTATTAAAATGTTAATTAATTCCACTTAAAAACTATCCACACACCTGACTGTGAAGAGGTTTACAATGCAACTGCTTGAAAAATGTATAAATAATAATAAAAAAATAGAAACACGTAGAAGAAATAATGATTCCTTATCAAAATAGTTTACAATATGTAAAAGATCAAAGTCAATCAGTGCCTTATTATTCCTGTTAGTATGGCTGACTGGACACAGATAGCCAGTTTTTGCATGCTGCTTGCTTTGTTGTTAAAGTCTGACACCCGTTCATATTGGCTTTGGGAAAGAATCAATGTGGACATTTGGGCATGTCCTGATGAGTTTGTTTACCATAATGCAGTTTTAAATCAATCCAATGTTTATTCAATTTACCAGCAGGGGGTCTGTTTGGCCCTATCAGTAGGTGGATGTTGGCACAGCAATGAGCTGATGCATATTTGGTGTAAACAGGTCAAAGGGGGTGTCAGGCAGGATGTCCCACTTACACACTCAGCTGCACCGCTTCAGTCTGCTTCCGACTCAGAGTCACTCTGCCCACCGCTGCCTCCAGCTCGCTCAGCAAGATGCCCGGCTGGTACATCTGGCAGAAGTGCTGCGCCTGCAGACAAACAGCAGCCAGGAGTTTGATTCAGACATGTTTCTGTATACAATGTAGATTACAAATACTACTTGCTTATTCTTTAATCAATCAACGCTGTAGGGGGTACTTTGCATGAACCCAATCCTTATGTTTTTGCCAAAGCCGGCTGGTCACATACCTTCTCTTTGGAGATGTTGAGCTTGCTTCCGATGATCTCGGCCATTCGCAGTCGACTGTCAGGCCGAGACAGCATGGCTGTGAAGCAGTCCAAAGCCTGGCAACCACAGGCACCACCACAAGGCATTAGTCAATAAAAGTCATGCAACCTGAATCACCACTCGTCTGATTAGAGGTTTTACACCCCGGCTTCAATCACAACACATCCCAGTGCAATATAATAATATAATATAAAATAATTTGAGCAGTACTAAACTCAATACAACTAAATGAAGTGCTTTTCTTTTCGCTGACATTTGAAGAGATCACAGCCACTAACCTCTTGGAAGACATGTTGTGCTGTGGCTGAGGACGTGCTGTCAAAGTTAACACTGATCCGCTCACACCATTTCAGCAGGTCCCTGCAGAGTCGTGATGAAGAAAACAGAAATAATCATGAATGAGGAGCATGAACCCTAATGACCCAGACCAACACATATGATGAACTTTGCAGTTAATGACATTGATCAATGAAGCGCATTTGTGCTATTGAAGTGCAGAGCACGGAAACTAGAGACACATTGATTTAACGGCTGAACCCTGGCCAGCACACACATCACACTGATCAAACTTCCAAAAGCAGCTGGGCAGATAATGTCTCTAAGTGAGGAGGTGTTACCTAACGACAAAGCCTTGATTTGACCTGTAGAATGTGGGATTCCATTATTTTATTTTGATTGGTTTGTATTGTTCGTTTTGTGTCTACAGATGTGTCTCATTTTGATTTTGTAATCAATGGCTGACAGGTACAGCCTGAGCTAATTTGTCCAAGATGCTTCTGTCATATGTTAAAATTAATATAAAAAAAAAAAAAGTGGGATTCCAGCCCAGCGTACAGAGGACAGTCCAATCAATACTCTATTGAACACAGCAGCAGCTAGTGGAAAGCTAATTAAAGCCTGCCGCTGCAGACTGGCTGGTGGTTTTGGGGGGGGGACAGATGGAAGGCTAAGGGGCACAAAGCTGATGCCGACTGTCAGGAGCAGAGCGGCCAGACACCGAGATGTGTACTTTTTCATGAAAATGGCACATGATCTTACTGATATTACAGATTTTCATGTTTGCACTAAAGTTACAGTTGAGGCCAAAATTATTAGGCCCCCAGGAATTATGGAACATTTTCCTAAAATTCTTCCCAATGTTTGCAGCATTGATAAAACTTGATATAATCAAACATTCACCAGTGCTATTTAGTAGCTTTTGGTACATTTTGGAATATAAAATAAAGTTTTAGGTTTGCTTTATATCAAATACAGTGAAAAATGGGGTGGTCAAAAATATTAGCCCCCATGTGAATGTTTGCTTTCAAAACACACCTAATTAACCAATTAGCTTTCAAACCACACCTGTGCAGTCAATTGGCTTCCTAACACCACCTGAGCATTCAATCAGCATAAAAGGACTCCAAGGAACAGGGCACTTGAACACATTATTGAGAGGGACTACTTTTACTCACCATGCCAAAGACAAAGGAAATCAGTCTTGAGTTCAGAAAGAAGATAGTGGAGGCTCATGATAAGGGGGAAGGCTATACTGCCATTTCCAAGCGTTTCAGTGTCTAGAACCGCTGTACGTTGCATCATTGCCAAGTACAAGGAGACAAATTCTGTAAGAAACAAACCTGGGCATGGTCGTAAGCGCAAGATTTCAAGAACTCTGGAGAGGAAAACAGTCAGAGATGTCAGCAAGAAGCCTTCTGCCAAGAGGATTGTTGCTGACCTGGCCTCTTCTGAAGCTGATGTTTCAAGGAACACAGTTGTGAGGGCTCTTCATCATGGTGGGCTTCAGGGCCATCATCCCAGAAGAACCCCTTTACTCAAAGAGCGGCACATCACAGCCAGACTGAGGTTTGCTCATGAACATTTGAAATGTAAAGATGAGTTTTGGAAGTCTGTGCTTTGGTCTGATGAGACTAAACTGGAACTGTTTGAGCACATGGATGTTGCTTATGTCTGGCGAAGAAAGGGAGAGGCCTTCAACCCTAAGAACACAGTTCCCACAGTTAAACATGGTGGTGGTGGGAGCATCATGCTGTGGGGCTCTTTTGCAGCTTCAGGCACAGGGAGCCTTGTTTGGGTGCATGGCATCATGAAAAAAGAAAATTATATTCAAATTTTGAGGGATAATATGCAGAAATCTGCTCGTAGTCTAGCCTTAGGTCATCGCTGGGTCTTCTAACAAGACAATGACCCAAAGCATACATCAAAATTGGTCCAACAGTTCCTGAAGGATACCAAAACCAAGGTCCTGGAGAGGCCCGCACAGAGCCCAGACCTCAATCCTATTGAGAATCTGTGGCAGGTGCTCACAGTGAATGTCCATGCTCGGAAACCACGCAATTTGGACCAGCTAGAGCAATTTGCAATGAAAGAATGGGCTAAAATCCCTCAGGAGACCTGTGCCAACCTAGTAAAGAACTACTCTAAGAGGTTGTTGTCAGTTGTGGCTCAGAAAGGGCACACTATTGACTATTAATGGCCCAGGGGCTAATCACTCTGGACGTCTCATTTTTGCCCTCTCTTGTTTCAACTCCGTGTATCAATAAAATATCCTAATCAAACTTAGTGGACATTTTGTCTTTGTTATTTTGGAAACAAATGCACTATACACACTTGTTAACGGTCATTTCTATGGAGAAATCAAGAGTTTTGTCTAATTTCATAAGGGGAGCTAATAATTTTGGCCTCAACTTTATGTTCTAGTTTGGCCAAATAGAGCCATTAAGTATACGTTTGTGTGAGCTTCCTCATTTTTGTTACAAGCAGGAGCCAACTTGTAACACAATTCAACTGTCAAGCTAATTATGAGCAAACTTTTCAAATGTCGCAAAAAAGGATAGGGCTACAGCGTAGTTTGGTCAGAAGTTATAGAAGGCTACGCATGGCTGTAATCCTCCAGGAAACAGAGGAGAAGACGTCGAGGCTGCTAAACAAGTGGCCTCGACCATCGAAGCATCTACCAGAGAAACATGGAGCGACGAGTGAATGAGTAAATATGTTCACTACGTCAGAACTTATTCATATTCTATATCCCATTTAGAGCATCAACTCTTTTCCCACAAAGACAAAAACCACCTCAAGAGAGCAGGAACACTTTTTTGCCCTATTGAGTTTTATTTAATTGTTTCCCTTCTGGTTTTCTAATGTGAAGATACTTACCAAATAAAGAGTAGCATCACTTGATTTAAAGGTCCAGTGTGTGGGAATTTCTCCCATCATCTTGAGATCATATATCAATCAACTCTCTCGCGCCACGCAGTTCTAAGTACGTATTACAGCTACGGTAGCCTTCACGCTTCAAAAAGCCAGTCTCTTGCTCTTTTCAATCTCCTTTTTCTTTTTCTGGGCGAAGAAGAAGAAGACTCCTGTTCCTGAAATTAGGATTTTGAATACGTGTGGTCCTCCATGTTTCCTTCTTCAAACTTGCCGGGGCTGGGAAGCTACGATACCCATTAGCAGCATTAGCAGCACCTGTGAGTTGATCATGTGACATCAAAAACACTAAAGGCGGCGCAGTATGTCCTGTATGTCCCTTACCGGCTAACGTATTTCAAGATGGAGCATGAATATGGAGCGTCTACCCCAGTTCATGAGAACGCAAATGTTAAATTTCAAGCCAAAAGGAATACTTGGAATTGATGGTGGTGGTAAATATTCATGAAAAAGGACAAGTTGTGAACGGGCAACACAGATTTAGATAATGAACACCTAAACACGTTACACACTGGACCTTTAAATAAATACCAGACTAAGGAAAGTAAAGGAGGAGCAGAGAAAGTAGTGAGCTGGGCCTCACCTCAGTGACAGTGCCCTCCCCTCCAGCGGGGGGCTGTTGTCCTGCTGGCTGTCCTCGGGGGGGTGGAGGCTGCCTGCGTCCAGGTCCGAGTGTCTGTCCCCAGTCAGCTGGCAGAAGATATCCAGGAGACGGTCTGAGACCACCGTCAGCTGTGGATACCTGCTAATGAGCACCTACACACAGAGACAGGGGGAAGCTAGTAATATACCAGGGTCATTCTGGAAGGTTTTTGTCTAATATAAAAAAATCTGTATGTGAAAAGATTAACGTGCTGACCAGAAGTATTATGGACTACGATATTAAATGTCCTGGAGCTATGCAGGGAATGACATGAAGTCATGTACTAAACTGTTGGGGGGCTGTAGAGGAGTGGCGGCTCCAAAGCCAACAACACTCACCTTCTTCAGCTCTTCTCGTGTCATGTTGCCCATTTGCAGCTTGGTCCAGTACTTGTCCAGCAGCGCTGCATGAGAGTTCTGTGGTTTGTGCCAGCTGCCACCACTGAGGTACATCCTGCAACAAGTACAACAGCCATACTGATGTCATATCATGCCCACTGTATGCAGAGACTGGCTGGGTATGAGGAGGTGTCAAAGCAGGCTGGGTCGTTTTTTTGTTGTTAACACAACTACTTCCATCATCGTCTGTGTGGACAGCTGGGTGCTGTTGTCCCCAAATACAGGACTCATGGGGCCTCATACAAGGAACCTCTCGTATGAATGTTGCAAGTCGGATTCACCAAACTTTCTTAACTGCACAAATTGTGTGTGAAATGTGAATTTCTTGTTCAACTTGATAAATGCCAGCGGTTCATGAGCAGGTTTGGGAGATGCATGAGCCTGTTTGGATGAACGGTGTGTGCCTTCCCTCCATGGCATCTGCTGCAGACCACGGCGTTTAGGCTCCATGAACAGCCATTGGGATGTCCATGAAGCCTAAACGTCAAAAGCAATGTGCACTTTGTTTACATGTTCTGACGCTGGGACACATCCAAATAGTGAAAGATAATCAGGTTACCACAAAGAAATCCTATCAGTACAAGCTTCTGTTCCATAAGTGCATTTACAACGTAATGACATTGTTACCTTCTTGTTGCAAAAAACTGAAATCCAGGAGCAACATCGATGCAATCCTCCCGCCCTGGAATCATCAGCTTTTTATTCTCCATCAAAGGCAGGAGCACAGATATCTGAAAAAGGACATTTCAGTTCAGTTATGGGTTGTTGCAATGATACATTTACATTAAGCTGATTATTAAGAATATATGCAGAGAATGTAGGCATATTGAGTATATATTTGAACTGACAATATTGAGGCCCTGTTCCTTTAAGTTTTAACTCACCACATCCAAAGGTGCGTGGTCAATGTCTTCCAAGAGGATCCACTGGCCTTTAGATACAGCCTGTGTCAGCGTCCCTGGCTGCCACACAAACTTCCCTGGTATATCAGTACACCGGTACATCCCGAGCAGCATCTGTGAAACAAAACACATTCGCAAATGTTCAGCCTTTCACCTTTCCTGCACTGAATGCTAAAGGGTCACTCCAGGGATTTAGTATTTAAACTTCCAAAAAAGTTAGGGGACACATAAGGGACATATTTAAATGGTGAAAATCAAAGCAGCAGAGGCCAAGATACCCTGACCCTTTTAGTCCCTCGTATGGGCCAGGCTTCAAAAACACTGGATCCTACAGTTCCCATAACGCAACTCCATACTGTCTTTAATAAGAACCTGCCTGCCTCCTTAATGGCCACTTCTTTTAAACCTCACATATCCAGTCCGCAGTGCTTTCTGGTGCTTCATGTCAGCTAGTGTCGCCATGTTTCATGTACGGAAACAAGACGTTATGGGAATCTCTGGGAAGACGCTGACAGGAAACAGCTGATCAGTCCTGGGAATTACATTCACTGTATGTATGTGTGTGTATGTATGTGTATATACAGTGTGTGTGTGTGTGTGTTTCTCCATTTCTAGTTCGTAATGCTTTCTGTTAAGCCTACGTAACGTTCAGCCCTCAGAAACTGAATCTTACGTGTAAAATTGGTGGAGTGCCCCTTTAAGTTTAGATTGACTCCATGCACTCTCACCTTGCTGTCAGTTTGATCCCCGAGCTGGACCTTGAGGATCTCTGTAGCTTTTGTATGTCCCGTGACAGCAGCCATGAACTCAACCAGAGCAGTTTTACCACATCCAATGGGACCCTCCAGCAGCACAGGCGTCTGGGAAGCCACAGCCAACGCCAGTCTTCTCAGATTGCGGCAGGTTGAGTCCACCAGCACCAGATCTTTTTGGTTCCTCTGCAAATTAGGGTTAATATTAGGACTAGAAAGATCAACAGCAGACTGTTTGGTGGGACAGAGCAAAGGGAACATACCTGTTCCGCCTGTCTAGGAACGATCCTGGGTAGGACAACACCACACACTGCTACCACATTCTGGGACAGGTCCTCTGATACCACCTGGCCCCTGGTAAACTTATTAGCTTTCTCCTGGCGCCACATCACAGAGCCCTGATTGGCTAACACCAGGGCCTTTTCCACCTCCAGCTGCTGAGTTTCTTCCAAAGCTCTAAAGGAACCAGGAAAAAGTGAGGACTCTGACATGATACTTCTGTACTTTTATTCAATTGAAATCTTTTGAGTGCAGTACTTTTACCTGTAATTGAGTATTTTTTTTAGTAAGGACTCTTAGAATACTTCTTCCACTTCTGATTGAGACTAAACATGTTCCATAACACTTTGACATATTATGACAATAGATTAAGGAAAAACAAAAGGTACCTACTTAATTTTCATGTGCAGGATCTCATCACTCGTCAGTACCTTCCTCAGGAAGATGCTTTTCTGATTATCAGTCATATGAGAGACCAGCGCTAAACAATGGGCAGTGTACCTGTTGGAGACAATGAGAAAATACAGTGCTTTTACTTTGTTGAGCACACAAGCAGGACACCAAAGAGTCTACAACTGTTGTAGGGAGGCTACAGAAAGGCACACAACAGTATTAACAATGTAAGAGCTGAATGTAAACAGCAAGACAGATATGGATGAAAATCTTAACAAAACACATTTTGACGTCATCATTTGGTTTCTGAACGGATGTTTTCAGCATGGGTATTGGATTACTGCCATTACCATCTTGGCAATTAGCAGAGCAAGAAGACCAGAGAAAGACCTGCATGTCAGTGAAGCAAACATCTCTAAAACGTTCCACATCACGCACGTCAGCTTCCGCATGGAGCCGTGCTTGTTGCTGCTTGGACTCAACACCCTCTGGACACCAGAAGTGGTTTTCCCAGCAGACATTGTGGCCGCTCTCAGTAGGAAAAGATGTTACTGATAACATTAACGATGCTTCTGATCTATTCAAGTGTGCCAGTAAGCCGTGACACTGAGCCAGCATGAACAGTACCAGCATCAGTCATTTTATCATTTACATACGTACTATTAATATTGTGACATGTCAAAATGTCTTCTGTGAAAAAGGCCTATTGTAGCAACTTTTTTATATATTTTCTTTATGATAAATGACAACATTACTTCGACAATGATAAATGTAGACGTAATGTTGTGGATTGTCTTTTTTCAAGTTTCTGCAAGCTGACTTTCAAAACGAGATGAAGAAAATACAAGAAGGACTCAGAGCGCAGACCTCCGCCAAGACATGTCCTCTCTCACAGTGTTAATGCTCAGTGAATTTGACCAGTCAGAAACTCATTTTTCTAATTATTCTGACACCACGCCCTACCTGGCAATGTTAACAAAACAGAAAAATAATTTGTGTGTGCTCCGTGATTCAGATCACCCTTCCACCAAGTTTCATGAAAACCAGACCAGTAGTGTTTCTGTAATCCTGCTGACAGACAGACCACCAGGCCAACCAAAGCCAAAACATGACCTCCTACCTAATAGTTGAAGGAAACAAGGCAGTCAGCAGTAATGTGCAGGAAATGAGCTGAACAATGCAAACACACCCACATAGTCTTTACATTTAGAAATGCTTCAAACATTACTGAGCTGACCTCACCTCACAGAGACATCAAGCACACTCTTTTTGGATTTCAAATGAAACCAGCTGTAGTTAAGGGTTTTATGTCCTAAATGGCCCATGAAGCCTCTGTAGGGCAGAAGAGAAAGCAGGTACATACCCTCGCACCATGACATCGCTAGTGAGCAGCTGGGACACGCAAGGACTCCAGTCCCAGAGCATTCGAAACTTGGCACAATCACTCTGGAGGAAACGGAGGGTGGCACCCATGAGGTCACGCAGCTTCATCCTCCTGGGGCCGTACTGAACAGCCGAGGACTCTTCACTGGTGAAGAAGAGCCTCTGAAACACTGGGGGGGCATCGTTGAAGTACCTCGCAGCAAACCTTGTGGAGAGAAGTAGAGCATTGGTCAGGGTGACGTAGCCTGCAGAAATGCATGCTTAGGTTCCTGCATCAGTGTTTGAGTGCCAGAGGATTCAGCATTTTTGGAGCTTGAGCGCTACTTGGAACTTAAAGTCAGCATATTTTAGACTTTTTTCACTAGTTTATACCATTGTTTTATTTTGGTCTCTGTCAAGTCCCCCATCTCAGTGAAAGTGCAATACTAAATCACTTGAGTAGCCCTTTAAGATGTACTACAAAGTAATAAAAAAGTTACTGCTTTTGTGATCTCATTTTTGGTTCTTTTTGTTGTTGTTGGAGAAATTAAACAGCAGTCATTTATGCCCCAAACTCTGTGTTGTAGGATGTTTGGAAAACGGTACAACAGTAACTGCCATACTGCAGCTTTGTATACATGAGGTAGTCTGGATCAACAGAATTTCCAGGATAGTTGCATGACATCCGGCGTGATGTCCCTTCCCTTCCTCTCTCTGTGTGTCTCCGTTCTCAAACTCTGTGCATTTCGTGAAACAACAACCTTGTAGCTAGCAAGCTGCACGCTGAAAATGTCAAGTTTAGAAGAAGATGTGGACGGTGTAACAAGGCAGACCTGCTTGGTTCTTTCAGGGAATGATTGTAAAGATTTACTAAGAATATGTTTAGATCATTTAGGACACGTTAGGCCTGCACGATAAATCGTTATAAAATCGCAATCTTGATTCACGATTTAATTTTTAAATGACAATTTTTTTTCTTCTTTTTTTCCTCCTTCAATTAATTTACTGAAAGCATTTGACAATGACATGTTTTCATTATGTAAAGACATGTTGAAGGAGTTCAGATAGAGCCTGTATCAGGGCCATATTTAGTTCTATGTGTTATATCTCACTATTTCTGGTAGCCTGCTGTACTTAAATGGCCAGTATGTACTTTATTATCTGTATTCACTGAAGCCTCTGCGTTTACAGGCTCGTGGTGATGATCAACGTGCTCTAGGTGCCAAAAAATACATCTATGTTTGGTTCTGCCAATGTGTTTGGTTTTGTCATGGTTCATGTGTGCAGTAAACATTACACTTCATGAGAAACAAATCGTGGCAGAGAATTATGATATCAGTTCTAAGCTAAAAAATTGTGATTCATATTTTTCCCCGAATTGTGCAGGCCTAGCTCACGTTACTGTGTTGTGTCAACAGTTAACTTCATTTAATATTGGATGTTGTACGTGCAAATGTTCCACCAAAACAAGTTCCTTCCTGAGACTATTTAGCAGAGCCTCCGTCGCTGCGTCCAGAGCTTAGCGCCGCCCAGGACCGTTGGGATTGGTTTAAAGAAACAACAACCCAGTGTTTTTTTCTCCTATCCCAGAATGCATCTGTGGTGCAGCCAGCCCTTACTCCACAGCGCTGTGGAGATTAAGCTGGAAATGCCAGACTATACATGAGGTGACTACTGATGTGTCCTTTTTTGCCCAACTTTGATCAAAGCATGGCAGCTACTGTCAAGGCTGGATTACCAACTGGGCAAAGACCTCAGACCCTCAGGGCCCCTAGAGCCCCAGTTTGACTGTGGTGATATTAACTGAATAGACCTGAAGGGTCCTGTGCAAAAAAATAGTTCTAATACCTTTGTTATTTCAAATGATATTGTACCAACAGGGTGCAAATACATCTGTTTACTTGAAGGCAACAAGATACATGGAGACGAGAAGAAGAGGTGGTGGAGGATGCCAACAGGAGCCCCAACTGAGTAAATGCAGCCATGTGTCCTGGTGTGAGTGCACTTACGCCTGAGCGTCAGGACTGATGCCGAGGAGCTTGCTGAGGGCCACACACAGGCGCTCGTGGAGGTCGTGGTTGACCCTGCCTCCAGCTCGGACCCTCTCTGCGTTGCGCTCCAACAGGTCCAGGACCAGCGGCCGCAGGTGGCGAGCAATCAGCAGTGTGTAATCCTTCTCCAACAGCAGCTGAGCCACACACTCCAGAATACACTGCCTGTCCTGCTGGCTCCATATCTGAGGAGGACACGTCATTATGGGACATTTCAATAGGGAGTGCTGAATCAACATGTCTTTAACAGGCAGCGCCGTGGTTTTAGAGAACCCCAGCCCCTAGAATGACCTCACCTGTCGGGACAGATAGCGGCCCAGCTCGCTGTGCCGTGTGTCAACATGTCTGGATATGGTGGCCAGAGACGACAGGCTCAGCTCCAGGTGCTCCATCAGCGCTCTATCAACGCCTAGTCACACTTATAAAGCTAACTGAGCGCTTCATCACGCGCTTATCTGTATCACAACACGCACGTTCCCGTCACTGCTGTTAGAATCCTGTCCACATGTGAGTTAGGCACAAATCCTTCCGGGTTGGAGGTTGGACTACTGGGCGTCGCACTGTGATGACGCGTCGGACAGCGTCGGACAGCGTCGCGAGCACAGTGCAACTCTCTCCGCGAGTGGAACAGCTGTCGCTCGAGCCTGATGTGCTGCTATTTCCCGCTTCGGTTCCAGTGTGAGCGGGCTGTGGGGCAGCGGGACCAGAAGCAGGACCAGGACCAGAAGCCGCTGCTCTCCGGTAGTCCTACAGGGGCTCACACAGGGGGGTTCTCTGCTGTTTAACAAGCTTTCTGCGACAACACAGCCACGAAGAAGAAGAGTGACAGACCGCGGGAAAATGATGTCGTAACTTCCTGTGCAATGAAGTCTTGGCGCGACAATACAGTTGTAAACAAGAGGAGGACACACAACGACACACAACAACACGCAGACACGTAAGTCAGCCAGCTCCTAGCTAGCTTCACTTACCGGGGTAGCTTTTTATGAACGGGTGGCTCCTACTGACCCTCTGAGCGCTTTCTCCGGCCGGCGCTGCTACCTTCAGTCCTAGAGAAGGCATAACTTATATATAACGTAACGGTACACACCATTACACTGGGAGCAAGATAGTTAACGATGTTATCGGTTATATTAACCACAATACAATATTCAGTGATGTAAAGTTCTATCTTTTGTATCACCTGATTGAAATGTAAATGCCAAGAGAACTCAACGGTTTAAGAGTTTGGAACAGGACGGGCGCAGCTCTAGTAATGTTATGTTAGCCTGAGCTCAGTGTCACATATCAGATTCATGTTAGAAATAAAGCAAGACTTAGGCAGAACAGTTAACATTCCGAATCAACTCTTCAGTAACATCAAAAAGTAACGTTACCTCTCCCTTCTCCCCCTGACTCTGCTGTTTGCTGCCGTCTATTGTTTGACAGTAGAGAACAAAGAGCCCTAACGTTAGCTAGACTAGAGCACTATGGGAATCAGTTTGGCTTTAGTACATTGATAACTGTACACTAAATGATCTGAAGGAGTAGGAGAAATGGATCAATCCTCTATCGCAGTGTAACGTTACATACTTGCATATTGCATTA
>NC_050191.1:14992668-15027971 GCF_008315115.2 Sander lucioperca
GTTCACAACCTAACGTTGAGGACATGTGTGTGATTGATGAACTAAACAGCAGTGAATTAGAACCAGGGTTGGAAGATGTTGCAGATACCTCCAAAAAGCCAAGCTCTGAAACGACACACAAGAGGTGTGATGATGGGAAAGATGTCCAGGAGAAAGACAAAAAGCAGAGTAAAACTCCTGCAGCTGACGAGCATCGTGAAGACAGTTCAGTCCAATCTACCTCATCTCACAGCCAACACCCAGGTGCTGCAGATAATCCGATGGCTGTGCATCTCGCAGCAACATTAGCAGAGATTAGTTCTCTAAAAGCAAGAAATCATGAAGACAAAACCCAGCAGGCCTCAGACAGCCAGGTAGATGATTGTGGGTCTATGGAGGCTACAGATGGTGACAGTGACACGTCCCGACGCATTTATGAACCGCACAAAGGCAATTCTTCACAAAAAGTAAATCCTGGAAATGATATTGATCAATCTGTTGCTATTACAGACCCCGTTATGCTTGATTCAAGTGTAGAACTGAAGTGTAAAAATCCTAAACCTGCAGTACAGAAAAGCCTCGCTGTGGATTCAGAAGATGCAGCTGCTTTGCCCTTAGGAGGGAATCCTGTAGCTGAAGATGTTACTGACAAGGCCAACCACAAAAGTCAGCAAATGTCTGTCACTATTCTGCCTCAGGACTGTCAGCAAGGACTCCTGGTTTCCAATTCCATTCACAAGAAAGATGCTGGTCGTACGCAAGATGGTCCTAAAGATGCAGATGCTGTATCCAGTACAATAAGCCTGGAATCCCTTCCACAAGAAGGGCTGAGTCTAGCTGAGGCTATTTACGTTTTAACACAGACAAATGAAGACACCAATGACAGCAGTAGCATCTGCACTGAGCCCAGCTCCTCCACTGGCTGCATCGCCGTGTCCAAAGTCAGCAGTACCACCGAGGAGACGGCGCTGCCAGAAAAGAACAGGGACCTGACTTTCACACCAAAGAAGAGCTTCACCCCTCGAAAGAGTCATAGCGTTGAGCCTTCCAGTTCTGTGCCTTTACTCCATGATGAGGACTCCATGATGCTCACGCTGAGCAATCTGAAGAGAATCCCTGATGCCATAAGCCCTCTGAGGAGCCCCATACGGATAACCAAGAGGAGTCTTCTCCATGTTCACGGCAAGCCAGGTCATGTCAAGAGCCTTCAAAAAGGTAACGTTGGCCTGATTAAAAAACGGTCATGTCAAATTAAATCTTACGCACACATAGATCCAGAAGACGACTGTGGTTGCTCTTCATGTTTTAGGCATCATTATTTCTTAGAGAAACACTCTGTGTTTTTGTTTTCATATTTATTTTTAAGATGGTTATTCTGGCAAATAGAGGTCTTAACTCTGCTGATTTTACTACTACATTTGTATAAAGCTTTTTGTGGCTCCACATGGAGTTAAATGTCCACAAGTGATGTCACTTAGTCAGTGTTGGATTGGGCTGAAGACTACACGTTTGAAAATGAAATAAATCTGGAGGTGTGGATTTTGAATAAAAGGTCACAGCCAAAATTTGGATTGTTCAGCATCGGCAGGGAGGGAGATTAGCTATTATGGGATGTTGTAGCTCAGCTATGAAAGGGCACCCTGAATTTTAGCTGCAGGATTGCGGCTATGGTTCAGTGTTAAATGGAATGTGAAGAACAGTTCCAAACACACATACAGTATCTCTCCTGAGATGACCTAACACCCAACAGCCTGAGTAGAGTAGAGTGCTTTGTGTCCCTGAACCATCCCAACAGCAACAGATGCTAAACGCTGTTGCTATACGACTGAGAGAGCTGCTCTATGATGTAACTGGCCTCAGTATATCCCAATGCCTCAAACCAATACATGCAAATAACATCAGGTACTGTCATCAAAGTAATGGCTTCTCACATGGCAGTAACAGTTAATCATGTTAAGTTAAGAGTGCCACACCTCATAGATATGAGATGCAGATCCTTTACAAGATAGGGACCTGATAATTAGTCCTGTGACAATTATTGCATAATTGTCTAATTGCCAATTTTACATAATTGCTGTTTCTTTGTTTAACCGCAATTAATTGCTACCATTAGCTAAGGTCTTAAGGCGTA
Source organism: Sander lucioperca (assembly GCF_008315115.2). Taxonomy (NCBI): domain Eukaryota; kingdom Metazoa; phylum Chordata; class Actinopteri; order Perciformes; family Percidae; genus Sander; species Sander lucioperca. The sequence continues at coordinate 14,994,779 of NC_050191.1, forward strand.
TGACTGGTAATTGTTGATTTTGTTTAGATATGCCAAATTGTAATTATATAAGAGATTGTTGTCAGACTATATATTTTTATTATTATTTCAATTGTTAGTTGTTGGCAATTGAGCCTATACACGTTCATAGCAACAGCCGTTCATAGCCGGAAGATGGATCCTGGGATTCATTCAAAACTTTAATTTGTCTAAAAAAGTAATACATGGGCGCCCGGTTAGCTCAGTTGGTAGAGCGGGCGCCCATGTATAGAGGTTTACTCCTCGACGCAGCAGGCCAGGGTTCGACTCTGGCCGGAGGCCCTTTGCTGCATGTCATTCCCCCCCCTTTCATTACTTCAGCTGTCCTGTCAATAAAGGCCTAAAAATGCCCAAAAAATTATAAAAAAAGTCATACATGAATAAATATTTTTTAATTTTGATTGAAAGAGACAATTATATTGTTAATCGCAATTATGTCTGAGACAATTAATTGTACAGCAACATTTGGAATTGTTCCAGCTCTACTGATGATAATGAGATGTTTGAATCAGAATTCTGAGATGCTAAATGTCTAACCCTGCTTTGCTTTCCCACTCCTGTGCAGAGTTCTCCACCACAGCTGTTGATGCCGACACAAAGAAGTTGGATGTAAACAAAGAAAACAAATATCCGGGTTCTCCTGCAAACCATGATGCACAAACCTTGGTGGATGAGGTATCCGACCTGCCTTCAAGTCTCTCTGACACTGAACTGGAGGAAGGGGAAATTTTCAGCGAAAGTGATGAGGCGGCTGCAGATTCTCCTCTTCCTGCAAACAAGAAGGCCAAGTTAGCCCAACCAGTCAGACATAAACCAAGTCCTAAGTCTGTGCTAAAGAAGAAATCTAAAGAAAGGTGTGTTGCATCAAAAGACACTCATGAAACAGCAGGTGTATCGACACGAAGTCCCAAGAGTCGTTTTAAAACCGTTTGTCCCGCAGCAACCAAAGCTTCCTTTTCCACCGTAGAGGAAGTGATGGAGACATTCAAGGTGGTTCGTACTGAGATCCGAAAAAAGTACATGAAGCTTCATAAAACCTTTCCCAAGAAGAGCTTCTATGGTGTGATGGACAATTTCCAGGAGTCGTTCTTCGAATTTGTGGACGGTGCTCATTTTGGTCAAATATGCAGTCAGTCAAGGGAGCTGAAATCCACGCTGAAGAAATTGATTGCATCTGTGTTTGGCAAAGTATCAAATAATGGCATTGTGAAACGCATTTTTGAACAGCAAGCAGTCAATCTGAAGCAAAGGTTGTGGGACTTTGTAGATGTCCAAGTTGACTACTTGTTCAAGGACATTTACACGGCACTAAAGAGCCTTTGCAAACCAGCGAGAGCTCAGGCTGAGGATGACAGGCCCCGTGGAAATGAGAAAGTATCCCAACAGCCTCCTGCAAAGAGAACACACTGTCAACAACAGGATGCACAATTGCCTCCGACCAGCCTGAATCGAATCAAGCCATGCGCTGTGGCACCTTACAAAACAGGCCTTGGAAGCAGAGGAAAAGATATCAGAATCACACATGTGGAGAAAGACAGGAGTGTTGATCCACATCCAACAAGTTGCCCAAATACACAAACTGTGGCCAACCACCTTCCTCCAAAAACTATTCCTTCAACTCCAGAGAAAAGTAACAAATCTTCTTTGGTTGTCCCTCAAAATGTCTCTTTGCTTGAGAAAACGGACTTTCAGCTTCTCACAGAACAGCAAGCTTCCAGTTTAACATTCAACCTGGTGAGAGACACTCAAATGGGAGAAATCTTCAAGTGCCTCCTGCAAGGATCCGACTTGTTAGAAAGCAGTGGCATCACTGGAGACAGCACAGCCTGGTCCCTCAGTACACCCAGGAAGGATGGAGAGAGGCTCCTCAGCATCACCACTCCCACTAAATTTAACTCTCCGTCCAAACTGCTCTCCCCGACAAAATTTGCCACTCCCTCAAAACTTATCGCAACATGGTCTAGCCTTTCCCCTCGCAAGATGTTGTCTCCACCAACCAAAGATCAGATCCCGCTGAATCCAGCTTTATTCGATGAAAGTTGCTTGTTAGAAGTGCCATCAGAGAGTAGCACAATGCTGCAGTCCAGCTTGGCTTCACAGAGGTCATATTCCATTCTAGCTGAAGATCTGGCAGTCTCCCTCACCATTCCATCACCTCTCAAGTCTGACAGCCACCTCAGCTTCCTACAGCCGTCAGGCATGCACCACATGTCCACGCCAGACAGCGTCATCAGCGCTCACATAAGTGAGGATGCTCTGCTGGACGAGGAAGACGCTTCAGAGCAGGACATTCACCTGGCCCTCGACACTGACAACTCCAGCTGTGGTTCCAGCAGCAGCGAAGTACTCGCCACACCTTTCTTGTTCAAGCCTGACCTGCCCATGCACGCGCTTGTGATGGAGAAGTCCAATGATCATTTCATTGTGAAGATTCGCCAGGCGGCCACAGGAGCAGATACCAGGCTCACTGCTGAGGAAAGCTCAGGTCAAATACTAACAGAAGAAAATTACGTGGACACTAAAGACAGGCGAGCAAAAGCTGTTTTGTCGGACAAATCGCGGAATGAGACTCCTTCAAATGCTGTACCATCAGAGAACCGTATGTCTGGGACCGATGCAGACATCCATGTCACTCAGGATGAGAGCTTAACACTAACAAAAGATCCATCCCACGAAAAAGATTTGTCAACTCAGCAAAATACCTCAAAAGTTTGTTTTCCTGAGGATTCACAGAAACTGCCAGAGTCTCTGAAAAGTCAGTCTAAAACTACTCCTTCAGATTACAGTTTGCCCAACGGTGCTCAAAGCTCTGATCATTTCTTTGGACAGATGAGCCAGGCAACCAGCAGAGAAGATATCCCAGCCACTGCTGATGAGAAGGCAAGTGAAACACGCCACGGAGGAGGAGAGGGGACAACTCTTTCTAAAGCTCTTTTGTTTAAGTCTCAGAAAAGGACCAGTTGCTCCGAAACTGTGGTATCAGATAACAGTCCACATCCGCCTGCTGACAGCTCTGAAACTAATCACAGGAGCCCAGTGTCGGCGTCACATGATTCAGATGAAATGCAGGTGTCAGAGAGAATCCTCGCCATTGCAGAGGACGACATAAGCAGCACACCAGAGAGAGAGCAAAGGGATTGTGACAAAGGTAGGAAACGGAAGAAGCACCAGAAATCAAAAGCCAAGCGGTTCAGAAAGGAGGATGAGGAGAGTAGAGAAGAGAAGGATGATGGTGAATCCAAATCCTCCCCAGCGTCTCTCTCCCCCAACAGTCTCTACGCCAAGAATGTGATCAGGAAGAAGGGCGAGGTGGTGCTGGCATGGACCAGGTTAGTACTTGGTTCTGTATTCTATTCCTTTCAGAGGTAGATATTGTACTGCAGTTATGTGAATTTATCTTTTTGTCCAAGTGCTTAACTTTGTAAAGTTTGTGTAAAGTCCAACTACCAGCTTGTAAGGCAAGACAGCTTGATTTGTACAGCACATTTCAGCAACAGGGCAATTCAAAGTGCTTTACATAGTTAAAAACGATTACAAAATTAAAAACAGATAAAATACAAGAATAAAATGTACAGTGCAGTATAAGAACAAGTTAACCAAGTCCAACTCGGGCCTCTCTGGCTCAGAGGAGTAGCAAGTAGCTGCTGTTTACCTTCCAGCCAACTTCTACAGAAAGTTCATCACCTTTTTGCAGTGAACGCCATAAAGATTCAGTTTTCTTCACTGGGACCTCCTATAGTTTATTCCAAATTAACACTTAGATGGTCGCAAATTAGAAGTTTTTTTGGAAATGCCCCTGCTTATTGAAAACGGATCTTTATTGGTACTCTTTGATTATTATCATTTGTGTAGGAGGCAGTGTATGAAGTGTATGCAGTTACATGTAAAGACCTGGTGATGGTAGTCGTGGCAACCCAATGTCCCTAACGCTCATCACCTGTGTTCTGCTTCTTCCAGAGATGAAGATCGAGCTATTCTGATTGGCCTGAAGACAAAAGGGGCTTCACGGGAGACTTTCTCTGCCTTGTCAGAGAAACTTGATAAGCCGTCAGATCAGGTGAGTTCATCTCTTCTCTTTTCTGTTGTAGTCATGTGTTATGACGTACATGTACAGGCATATTTTAACTCTTAACTGATTTTCTTTGATCAGATTGCTGACAGATTCTACCAGCTGATGAAGCTTTTTAAGAAGCAGGAGAAGATGGACACTTGATCCCTCTGACTGGGTTATTGCAAATAGTTCTTGTATTAGAGCATTTCCACACACAAGGTATGTCGGCTGCTGTTCATGTGACATGTTGCTGGAAGAAGTGACCGCAGGGTGGCCCCGTGGGTCACAGGATGGAGCCCCACATATCACATAACACACATCTGCCTATCCAGATCCCTGAACGGAGCCCTGCATAGTCCAGCCAAGACAAAGATGAACGGCCGTTTTAGCCCAGCTTTGTTACTCAACAAAAAGTCCTAAATCCAGTCACTGCCAGGGAAGGTATTTTGTTCTGGATACTGAACTGGACCTGTTCATGTGGAAAATAAGGATTCAAAAAAACAACTTCCACAGCACAACTGACACCATAAATAGAGTTAACATCAGTGTTTTTGTTTTTGGTGCACGTTTAGTTTCTTTAGGAATCCCCACTGAGTCACTAGGTCAGTGTCAGGTCTGGATCTGATGGCTGGTCCTCTTCTGTCCAGCATCTGTTCATGCCTTCTCTCCTTGCCTTTGCAGAAATGATACATTGCAAAGCTGGTAGGCAACAAGTCCTTAAGTTCATCTTGCGTCTACTCCCAAAATTCAGTTTTTCATTTGGAAAAATCTGCCTTCAGAGAAAAACACTGCCAGGTTCCAGTGCAGGTATGCTCAAATATTCCTAAATCAAGTGACATTTTTAGTTCCTAAAAGTAGTGGAGAGAAACAACTGAAAGCATGAGCCATCAGTAGACCATGAGCTCTGGGGCTGATACGTTGGGCCATTTTAGTAGAATTCTGTATGAGATATGATGGATCTTATTTTAATGTATGTATTGGTATGGGGGGGGGGGTGTTAAAATGTTTACATACCCATTTTATGTACAGGACAGTCCATTTATCTCTGTGAACACAAATGAAACATTGTATCTGTGGACATGAATGGAATTGATTTATCAAACATAAGCAGAATGGAATGCAATATTGTGAATATTAATTCTTTACTGAAAATAAAGTTTTATTTATTTATTCTGGTGTCTGTTTTATAAGCATATTAACACAACTTTGGAATTTGTATCAAATGTGGTCAATTGGTTGACTAAAATACAAAAAAAATAAAAATAACTCCCAACAAGCACAAACTGAATTTATGGATGTAATGTTCAGTATGAGTTTGTTTCCACTAATCAAGCAAGCAGAATAACCTCTCAGCGTGCAACTCTTGTAGACGACATCTTCACTACTGCATGACATCAGGGACCATGTGCCAGTTGTGGTGATGTGTGTTTGTGATCATGTCACTGGGATTAGATAGAGCAGAGTAACAACAGCAGAATCTATGAATACATTTAGAAATGAATTACTAAAACAACTTGGAATACAGTGTATGGTGAGATTGATACTTAAATCCTATTTAAATCATTATATGATGAACACTGTCCTTTAAAACAATACAACAAAAAGCAAGAAAGATTATTATATAATATATATATAGAAATATGCAGTGGGGGTATTTATAGTTTTGAAAAAAGCATTTGACACAATTGATCATCATTAATGAGCTACATACACACATGACTTTATGCAGATAGGGGACTACAAATCAAAGTACTTAAATATCACCTGTGGAGTCCACGGAGGGGGGCGATTTTGGGACCAAAATGATTTATTCTTTATATAAATGACGTATGACACTAATATTTATAATACATAAAGGTTGTCACAGCAGAAATGAGTAAAAAGTGTGTTTTGAGGGGCGCCTGGTTAGATCACCTGGTAGAGTGGGTGCCCATATGTAGAGGTATACTCCTGGATGCAGCGGCCGCAGGTTCGACTCCGACCTGCGGCCCTTTGCTGCATGTCTTTCCCCCTCTCTCTCCCCTTTCATGTCTAAGTGTCCTACACAAATAAAGGCCTAAAATGCCCAAAAAATTATCTTAAAAAAAAGACATATGGTTTGACAAATCCAAGGCATGTTTTGAATGAGAAAGCACTTTATATTGTGTGTAGTTCACTTGTGATACCATATTTAAATGACTGTGTTAAAGTATGGGGCAACATCTACAAAACCACCTTACAATCACTACGCACATTACAATAAGAGCCATTCGGACAGTAAACAGTGTAGGATATGAGCACATACACTGTATTTAAAATGACACACCTTAAAGTTGAAATATCTGGTCGAATTTAAGACTGCACAAACAATTCATGAAGCAAAAAATAAACCATACAACTGTTCACAAATAGAGAGGGGGGTTAGAACTTCCTTTTAAACAGCAGTAGGCCCCGAACAATCTCAAAAAACCTGTTTTGATTTGCGGGGTGATTTTGTGGAATAGTCGGGACAAATTGATCAAACAAGTATAAATATGGTGCAATTTAAAAAAAATTACAAAAGATTTCTTTTTGACAAGTACAGAAGTGAGAAAGGAGAGTGACTGTCTCACTGGTGTTAACCATGCTTGTCTTTCTTCTCCTCCCCAGCTCCACCCTATCATCTAAACATGGTCACTTCTGGTGACGGCCAATAGCCAAACCCGAGGCTTCCAAACGGCAGTCCACAAACCAATGGGTGACGTCACCCTGGGTACGTCCACTTCTTTTACTCTATGGGTGCACCTCTGCTGTGGTTGGGTGTTTTTAGAAGTGTCTACATCACTGCAGCGAGGGGACAGGTCAGCGTGTCTGTGATTTACATAATAATAACCATGCATTGTCCATCTTTCTTTCTTTCTTTCTTTCAGAGCATGATTCTGGAGCTGTCTTCAATCATGAAAAAGTAAAAAGGAGCGTTTTAGGACCATTGGGAGGGCTCCTGTCACCCTGTCTCCAGCTGTAACTTGATGTTCCACAGTGTGTTTATTCAGTGTGTATAGTGCATGAACAAGAGCTTCAGTTCAAATGTGTTGACATGACATTTCAGACAAAAGACACTTACTAATTTGCTTCCTGTACTATACAAATGATATCTTCAGCATTTGATTACTTTATATTGATAGTTTGCAAGCCACTTGCTAAATCAAATATGAATCAAAATTAAAGATGGCTTAAAGCATATATGTGACTGCTCATATAATGAGACCAAAAGCCTGTTGCAAACTGCAGATTGTAATTAAAGATGGTGGATTTGGCAACCACAAAAAAGATGAGCCTATGAAGTGTCTATAAATTGGGTGGGTGGTGATGGTCCAGTGGATATGACACAGGCCTTTGGTGTGGGAGATCAGGGTTCAATTCCCACTGTGATACATCAACCAGTGTGTCCCTGAGCAAGGCACTTAACTCCTAGTTGCTCCAGAGGTGTGTTACCTCTGACATATGTAGCAATTGTAAGTCGCTTTGGATAAAGGTGACAGCTAAATGACATGTAATGTATAATTTATCACACAGAATGAGCATTTTGTTTTGATTTTGCTTAATAGCTTGATAGAGTAGGACTTAAGTTCAGGGTAGTATTTTGTTATGGTAAAGACTGGGGTTAGGACCTGAAAAGTCTATGGCAGTGGTTCCCAAAGTGGTGTCCGGGGACCCCCTGGGGTCCTTGATGGAGTTCCAGGGGGCCCCCAAAAGGGGGAGAATTATGTTTACTATAATTCAACCCATCCAAAAGAAACACGCTGACAAAATGCATGACTTTTGATGATGGGTTTCATACACTAACTGTAATAAAACATCTGAAAGCAAACATGCTATCAGAAGGAGACCCTGGGATGAAATCTTATCAAATGGTGGTCCTTTTTTTTCTCTTCTTTTCAATCATTTGTTCAAAATAAAGATTTCATTCATTCACACATTCATTCATCTACGCCAGTTGGAACCAATCTGTTAGGTAGCACCATATACTGTATCACCATGACACAAATATCCGTAAAATGGGCCACAAAGTGTGGAAATCAAGGCCAGGGCCTTGGGCCGTTTGTTACTCACTAGCAGACCAGCCAGAAATGTGACATGAAGTTAATGATAGAAGCAGGCAGCGCACCATTGTGCCACATTTTAGACAGATATCTAATGTATCTCTCTTACTAAAAATACTGTCTAAAACTCAATCATGCACTGATTGATTACATGCCAGGCTGTAAAATCCAAGTCAATCTAAAATCAGTGTTCAGCATTACTGATGTCCAGCACTGCTGCTTGGGGGTCAGGTCTGACTCTCAGTCAGTGTTCCAGCTCTTCCCAGAGGCGTTGAGGTCAGGGCACTGTGCAGGCCTCTAATGTTCCTCCACACCAAACTGGGAAAGCCATTCTTCTACGGAGCTGGCTGCATGTTGGAAAGGGACAAACACAAAGGGTTGACAGAGAGCTGGAAGAACACTATTGTTCTTTATGAGCAAGGAACACATTGAACACATTGTACATGGTTGTGTATTGACATCTCAGTTGGTGCTATTTTCAGTGCACTGTCCTGTTGAAAGTGTCAGGGTGAAACTAACCTCAGGGCATTATAGGGCCATGTGCTGGATCAATGGCTTCAAACTGGAGTCCTAGTTTGCAACAGCATTGAAATGTGTCAGCTTCGCTGCACAGTGGGGTCTCGTCTGTCTTCAAGGGAGGACAAAAGAGTCCTGATGCTTCCACAAATGAGTCTGCTCTTTTATAAAGGCTTTATGCTGAAGCATTTGAGACAAGGACCATAGAAAACATGTAAGTAATACCATTTGTATTGCAATTCTGACTTCCATTTGATGAATAACCTACAAACTACTTTTTTATTCATTGACAGATAATAATAACAATAATAATAATGTGACAGAAGATGGGGGATTGGAACCTACTAGGGAGTATTTTAGAAGAAGTCCACATTCATTCCACCATCGTGGGGAAGATCTGGCTCACCATCCTCTTCATTTTCCGCATGCTTGTGCTCGGCGTTGCAGCTGAGGACGTCTGGGATGATGAGCAGAGTGAGTTTGTTTGCAACACGGAGCAGCCTGGCTGCAAAAATGTCTGCTATGACCAGGCTTTCCCCATCTCCCTCATCCGCTACTGGGTGCTGCAGATCATCTTTGTATCCTCTCCGTCTCTGGTCTACATGGGGCATGCGTTGTACCGTCTGAGGACCCTTGAAAAGGAGAGGCACAAGAAGAAAGCCTGTCTGAAAGCTGAGCTGGAGGGGACAGACCCCATCCAGGAGGACCACAAGAGAATTGAGCGAGAGCTCAGGAAACTAGATGAACAGAAGAAAGTAAGGAAAGCTCCCCTTAGAGGCTCATTGCTGCGCACATATGTTTTCCATATCTTAACCAGATCTGTGGTGGAGGTAGGGTTCATTATAGGTCAGTGTGCTCTGTACGGTATCGGACTGTCTCCTCTGTACAAATGTGAGAGGTTGCCTTGCCCCAACAGTGTTGATTGTTTTGTGTCACGGCCAACAGAGAAGAACGTGTTCATGGTTTTCATGCTGGTTATTGCTGGGGTTTCTTTATTCCTCAACCTCCTGGAGATTTTCCATCTGGGGGTGAAGAAGATCAAACAGAGCTTGTATGGATACAAATATGGAGACGATGAGAGCGTGTGCAGGTCAAAGAAGAACTCCATGGTGCAGCAGGTGTGTGTGCTCACTAACTCCTCGCCAGAGAGGTTGATGCAGCTCACACAGATGACCCGCTCGGTCATGTCGGATGCTCATAGGGAGACGGTGCCTTTGAATTTGACCCTTGTGTCCCCTCAGAATAAGGAGGGGTCCAACAGCTCCAACCAGCAGCCTGCACAACCGTACCTGCCGAGTCAAGCGGACATCCAGGGTCTCCAGCTGCTGGGGGTGGTGGGGCGGCGCTACACTCTGGACAACAGGAAGCCGTCGGGCAGCAGTGAGGAGTCAAATGAGGCTCAGGTATCCGCAGGACCTCGGCCTACACTGATGGCGGGCCACATGGAGATCCCAGCTGCCCTGAGGAACCCCCAGAGGATGCAGAGCAGAGTGAGTGTTTGTAAGGAGCTGAGTGACATGAGCGACTCTACAGAGAGCGACCACTACCCCACAGCCAGAAAGTGCAGTTTTATGTCCCGAGAACTGTCGGAGGCCACTCAGTCTGACAGCACTGATTCCCAGAGTGGACCAGACGTCGAGGCCCAGCACCTCAACCAGGGAGAGAGTCCTGCGGTAACCCCGCCGCCGCCAGCCAGCGGGAGGAGGATGTCCATGGTGAGAACAAAACATTCTCTTCTCCTTATGTTTTTTAATGATTATTTTTTGGGCATTTTTAGGCCTTTATTTACAGGACAGCTGAAGACATGAACGAGGAGAGAGAGGGGGAATGACATGCAGCAAAGGGCCGCAGGTCGGAGTCTGACCCGGCCCGCTGTGTTGAGGAGTAAACCTCTATATATGGGCGCCCCTCTACCAGCTGAGCTAACCGGGCGCCCTCTCGTTATGTTTCATCTGGAGCCCCTAAAGCAACACACGTCTGATCGTATAGATGAATAGTTTAACTGAACATATTATTGAAGCAGCACAGCCTATTTAAAGTGTGACTGAACAGCAGTGGTTCACTTCAAAATGCCTAAATAAAAGCAAATCAAACGCAGAACAGTCAACTCCACGCTGTCACATGTAGTTCCTTTTGACATACAGCTGCCATCCACCCGTGGCAGTGACAGTGAGCCGTGGCAGTTAGGCCTACTTGTTTTTCATTTTGGCATGGACATCTTCATTTCCTCATGGAAACTAATGACAGGTCTATGCTGCCCTCTGCTGGACGGCACGGACATGTATCAGAATCAGAATACTTTACTGATCCCCTCAGGGAAATGATTTAGTTTATTATGTAATACACCTCTTCACTTTGTTTTTTGTCTAGTAATTTGTAAATTCATGTCACAATGAAAAACTGCATTCAGTTATTAAATACATTTTGACATGACACAGTAAAGTCACATAAAAGGTAGCCCCCACGGACCACATGAGTAGCCCTCAGGCCTGTTCTAAAAATGAAAATTGAATATTGATATTATCTGTTTCCCACCTTGTTAAGTCATTGTTGATAATTATTGATAATGAGAAATCATTAACGTAATCAGTGTCTTCACATAGATGATCATTAATCATTAATAATCATATATAACTAAAGGCAAACTTTGCAAAGCAAATTTGTTATTTCAGAAGAGTGTATCAAACTGGTAGCCCTTCGTATGACTCCCATGACCCATGTACCCATGAAGTAGCTCTCAGTTTCTAAAAGGTTGGTGACCCCTGCTCTAGACATTTGAAAACTTCCATATTGACTGAAAGCTTTCTGTCTGTTTGATGGGCTGATCAGTGTGTTCTATAACACCTGTAGCGTAGCTCAGCTCATTTTCTATTTCCAAGGGGCGGAGACCAACGCTTGGCCAACGCAACGCAGCACTAAATGCCTCTGCACTCAATCAGATAGACCTACAACCAATCAGAGCAAGGAAAGGTGTGACGTAGTGCTAAAAAATGGCTGCCAGGCCACAAACCTGTCTAACTTACTAAACAGTACACTAGTTTTTATGAAAACATTTGATGCAATATAGTAACAGGATCTTGATTCACATTTGATCTAGTATATTATTTATTCAATTCAACTCAGTTTTATTATAATCAAAATCATAATAATCAAATCAAATCATAACAAGAGTTATCTCGAGACACTTTACAGATAGAGTAGGTCTAGACCAGACTCTATAAATTACAAAGACCCAACAATTCCAGTAATTCCCCCAAGAGCAGCAGCACCTAGTTTGACAGTTTGATCTGAGTTTGACTGTGCTGGACGGACCAACAGGGGAAGGCTCATCCTCTCAAACCCGCCCCATGTGAGATAAACAGTTGTGATTGGTCTGCTAAAGGCCAGGTCAGCTGGAAGTCTGTCTGAATGGGAGGGGGCCAGACGTATCTATTTGCTCTGGCTCCCAGGCTACCTGTAACCACACCCACATGTGAAGTAAAAAAAAATTAAAAAATAAAATGCTTTAAGGGGATGCTTTAAGGCGGGGCTACCTTGTGATTGACAGGTTGCTACCATGGCTCTGTGCATAGCGTCCGTCAGATCCACCCCTCGCTCCTCCCCAGCTCCACCCTATCATCTAAACATGGTCACTTCTGGTGACGGCCAATAGCCAAACCCGAGGCTTCCAAACGGCAGTCCACAAACCAATGGGTGACGTCACCCTGGGTACGTCCACTTCTTTTACTCTATGGGTGCACCTCTGCTGTGGTTGGGTGTTTTTAGAAGTGTCTACATCACTGCAGCGAGGGGACAGGTCAGCGTGTCTGTGATTTACATAATAATAACCATGCATTGTCCATCTTTCTTTCTTTCTTTCTTTCAGAGCATGATTCTGGAGCTGTCTTCAATCATGAAAAAGTAAAAAGGAGCGTTTTAGGACCATTGGGAGGGCTCCTGTCACCCTGTCTCCAGCTGTAACTTGATGTTCCACAGTGTGTTTATTCAGTGTGTATAGTGCATGAACAAGAGCTTCAGTTCAAATGTGTTGACATGACATTTCAGACAAAAGACACTTACTAATTTGCTTCCTGTACTATACAAATGATATCTTCAGCATTTGATTACTTTATATTGATAGTTTGCAAGCCACTTGCTAAATCAAATATGAATCAAAATTAAAGATGGCTTAAAGCATATATGTGACTGCTCATATAATGAGACCAAAAGCCTGTTGCAAACTGCAGATTGTAATTAAAGATGGTGGATTTGGCAACCACAAAAAAGATGAGCCTATGAAGTGTCTATAAATTGGGTGGGTGGTGATGGTCCAGTGGATATGACACAGGCCTTTGGTGTGGGAGATCAGGGTTCAATTCCCACTGTGATACATCAACCAGTGTGTCCCTGAGCAAGGCACTTAACTCCTAGTTGCTCCAGAGGTGTGTTACCTCTGACATATGTAGCAATTGTAAGTCGCTTTGGATAAAGGCGACAGCTAAATGACATGTAATGTATAATTTATCACACAGAATGAGCATTTTGTTTTGATTGAGAGGAGCCTAATATTGTTTATGAATATATCTGACAAATGTAAGATTTGATTGTGAATGTTTTTGTTGTTTTTATCTATTAAAGATGTTTCCCTCTTCAGCAGGACAGATGTGTTTTGTCTGACTCAGCCCAGCTTATCAGCTTATTAAAAATTAAAAAAAATAATAAAAAGTCATAGTATAGTATGTAAAAAAAATAGTCATACATGGCATGTCAAAAAAGTCATAATATACTATGTCGAAACAATTTATAAAAAAGTCATAGTATAGTATATATCGAAAAAAAGGAATGAAAAAGTCATAGTATAGTATGTCAAAAAAGGGAGAAAAGAGTCATAATATATTGTGCCAAAAAAAGTTATAAAAAAGTAATATTAAAGTATGTCGCAAAAAGTGAAAAATAGTCAGTCATAGTATAGTATGTTGGAAAAAGTCATAAACAGGTCATAGTATGTTGAAAAAAGTCCTAGTATAGTTTGTCGAGAACTGATAAAGTCATAGTACAGTATGTCATCAAAAGTTATAGTATGTCAAAAAATGGATTAAAAAAAGTCATAGTATAGTATGTCGCAAAAAGTAAAAAAAATAGTCATAGTATAATATGATGAAAAAGTCATAGTAAAGTATGTCGGAAAAAGTCATAGTATAGTATGTCAAAACTATTTATAAAAAAGTCATACTACAGTATATATCGAAAAAAAGGAATAAAAAGTCATAGTATAGTATGTCAAAAAAAGGGAGAACAAAATCATAGCATAGTAAGTCGAAAGAAGTCATAGTATAGTATGTCCAAAACTATTTATAAAAAAGTCATAGTACAGTATATATCGAAAAAAAGGAATGAAAAAGTCATAGTAAAGTATGTCAAAAAAAGGGAGAACAAAATCATAGCATAGTAAGTCGAAAAAAGTCATAGTATAGTATGTCGAAAAAAAAGGAATGAAAAAGTTATATAGTATGTCAAAAAAAGTGAAAAATAGTCAGTCATAGTATAGTATGTTGCAAAAAGTCATAAACAGGTAATAGTATGTTGAAAAAAGTCCTAGTATAGTTTGTCGAGAATTGATAAAGTCATAGTCTAGTATGTCAAAAAGGGAGAAAAAAGTAATAGTATAGCATGATGAAAAAAGTGAAAAATAGTCATACTATAGCATGTTGAAAAAAGTCATAGTATAGTATGTCAAAAAAAAGAATGAAAAAGTCATTATAGTATGTCGAACAATTTATAAAAAAGTCATAGTATAGTATGTTGCAAAAAGTCATAAACAGGTAATAGTATGTCAAAAAAAGTCCTAGTATAGTTTGTCAAAAAAAGGGAGAAAAAAAGTCATAGTATAGTAGATCAGAAAAAGTCTTAGTATTCAATGTCGGAAAAAGTGATACAAAAGTCATTATATAGCAGGCTTGTGCAAAATTCAGAATTTCAGAATTGGCCTCCATTCAGTTCATGAATTGGAATTTGAATTGAATTGACTCCTCCCCACAGGAAGTTGAATTTGAATTGGAATTGGAATGACAGGAAGTGGAATTAAATTCATTGCAATTCGAAGAAATTCCACACAGTCACATAACAGAAAGAATGTGTTGAATCTCACATACATTCAGTGTTAGGAAGGTGACTTTGGAAATGTAATTGCTTACTGTTATAATTTACTCATTATAAATGTGGTTTGGATTACTTTATTTGGATTACTTTATCAATGCAAATCAATTTCCTTTTAATTTGATTAGTAACTAATTGAATTACACATTTTACCTCAGTAATACAACTAAATACAATTACAGTAATTTTGCAATTGAATAACATAATTTCATTACATGTAACTAGTCACTCCTCAACCCATACATTGTGTTCCAAAATATAGATAATGACCAAATTCCTGAAATAAATTACCCCCTCAATGTTGTTTAATTAGTTGTGTTAAATCCACAATTGACAAGAAGTGTTTTCTTGATTTACAATAAGTAATAAGTAAAAAGTGTGCTTGCATGCTTTTAAACACATATGATATCCAGTGTTGCGGGTGACTCCTTATGAAGTAATGCCATAATATAATCACCTGTGGCTGTAACACATTAATGTTACTGTTGTGTTGTGAGTTGAAGGTGTGTTTCAACCCTTTATGAGCTATATGCCAGGCTCTTGCTGTGTTGAGCTACAGTAATGTAATGAGTAGAGTAATGAGTTACTATACATAGAGAATAACAAGTAAGGTAATGTATTATGTTTTTTTTTTTTTTTTTATCAAAGTGAATAATGTATAATGAATATCAGTAGCATAATACCATCAAGAGATGGTTTTCAAAATAAAAGACTGTCAGTCTGTTAACTTACTTGTAGTTGTGGATGCATTTTGAAATGTGAAGTAGCCTTGATGGAGCCACAGACTGGAGCACTGCTGTGCTTGCATATGGCTCTGTGGTTTCCAGGTGTTTGTGTTGGAATTGGTTCTTCAAAATGAACTAGTACAGATGACCTTTTAGGCCTGCTATTATGTTCCATGTCGCTGTTATTACAGGTGTCAAATCTATAAACATTTGTAATCTGAAGTTGTAAGGGACTTCTGAAACTTAAAAAGTCCAGTATTGACCATCAAATTGTGTAGAAAAGAAGCTTTCAAACAAATGTCCACCTCAAATTGTTTGGTATTGGTATGGTACCATTGAAAAATACTTGGTTAAAGTAAAGCATTCTGGGAAATGGAAATGTTCTATCATGTTCCACAAAATTACAATTACAATAAATCAAACTTTATTATTTGTTCTGTGACTAGAGCTTTTAACATTCATTGCTGGGGGAAAACATTTCCTGTTAATGTAATCTGTACAAGTAGTTCAAACTAATATAATTTATAGAATGTATAATGCAATCCTATCTGACATATATTGTAAAGCTTCATTGTTAAACACTTCACTTAAATTATGTATATGGTTTTCTTTGAATTTTTATTTTTATTTTATTGAATTTTATTGAACCCAGATTCAATTTTGTACCTATGCCAAGATACCACAATGTTAATTCTAACCATACCCTATAATGATGTTATCTGTAATCTTATTGTGTTGTTGTGCATGTTTCGACATTTTTTTCACAGGTTGCTTGGCCCGGCACAGGTGCAACCACAACCCGGACAGAGACATCGTCTCTCAACGCTGTCATTTATTTGGTTAATACATTTCTGACCATCAAAGCTGAAACTGTCATTACCTGGCAAATAGCTCACTGAGATCAGCAGCACTTGCCATCAGACACAAAGGTTGCCAGTTCAAGCCCCCAGAGTTACAAGGAGACCATCTTATATCTAATCAGCCATTGTGCTTAGGAAACCTTCCCTGTGTGTTTTACATGGCACTGGCATCAACACACCTGTCTGAAATCGGATTCAGATTAACACAGTCCAGTTCCAGTTTAGGAAAGCCATGTTATTGACTTAACTTTACTTTACTTTGACATGCTGCACAATGAACTGTTTCAACATGACAACACATGACATACTCTTCTTCAACATGATGCACTGTTTAACCATACTCTATCATGACTTTTTTGTTAATGATTCAAATCGTTAATCTGAATCAGGTGTGTCAATGCAGACACACATTTAAAATATGCAGGGCAGTTGTCCACAGCACAGTGCCTGATTAGATAGATGTATGATCATCTTGCAACGCCAGGAGCTCGAACTCAGAACACAAACCAATGAGCTGATCATATCAGACAGGTGTGTTAATGCTAATAAACATCTAAAATATGCAGGAAAGGTGTCCACAGTACAATGCCTGATGAGGTAGATGGTCACCTTGTATCCCTGGGGGCTTACAACCTTTGGGTCTGAAGGGAAGTGCTGATCTCACTGAGCTATTGGCCAGAGGAAAAAGCAGCGAATGGAGAAGAGGAAGAGGAGAAAAATGGCAGATACATGAGCGTTCTGTCAGCAGAAGTGCCAAACATTCCTGATGAGTGGTATTACCTTTCGTCATACTCTATCATGACTTAATACATAATACACTATGACATTTTTAAATACATTTCGAATAAATATATTATGACTTTTTTATGATTTTTTTTCCGACATACTATACTATGACGTTTTTATAACTTTTTTTAATTTTTAGTTTGCTCTGCTGCCCCAGAATGGCCAAACTACAGTAATGCAGCTTTCATACAGACCAACAAGGTTTTTGCAAAAACATCCACAAAACACAACAATGATATGCATATTTCTTTATTTCATAAAGAGAAATGGTGTCTAGACAAAAGAGTCATTTATTTAACACTAGCAATTGAAATGAATGAAAATGGGGTTTGCACAATACTGTATTTACAATGGTTATTAAGTCATTTTAATTAATTAGGGTCATGTAGCATTTAAAAATGATAAAGGTAAGAACTCTTAGTAGAGAATAAGCAAATAACAGCTATTTCCAATTGACAATATTAACACAAAACAGTCATCTAGAAAAATGAAAGAAAAAAACAACAACTTGAACTACAAGCTTAAGAGCTATTACATTAAAAAGGATGCACCAAAATCTACTAATACAATAATCCATATAATCTGTGTAAAAAGCATGTAGAAAAAACACCTGATGCAGTTTGCTGATACAGTCGTTGACCAGTTATGAGAGGTATGAAGGATTTCACAGGTAGATAAGTGTGAGAAAGTCCGCACTGGTGACTCAGGGATGGGGGCCCAGGCCCCTGCATACACTCACTTCACTTGAATGTGAACTATGGCCTCTGCAAGTTCTAAGGCAAATATCGGAGGTGCACTTGTATCCATGTAATGCTGACCCATCCCAAAAGCTGGATTAAAGACAAGGTGTCTCTTTAAACAACACAAAGAACCAGTACAATTGAACCGAGTGATTTTTACATGGCAAAATCTGATCAAACATGACATGACATCCATTTGTAAACATTTTCCATTTTTATATTTTACTCAATGATCTCAGCCTGCGCATTCCACCAGGATACCAAATTTCTTTTTTCAATAAAGTTGAGCGATCTGTGAGAAAGGCATGTTTTTGTTCATATTTTTTCATAGAACAACCTTTGGAGTTGAAAAGCCAGTGTTTGTTTCAGAGAAGCAGCAACAAAAATGTTTAACTGAACAAGACAAATACACAGCAAAAAGGTACGAGCAATCAGTTACAGCAACAGCAATCTGCTCTAATGGCCAAAACCCCAAAAGTAACCTGGAGGATTCCTCGTATCTAAATTCATTTTAGGTGCTCATGCTTATTATTACTGTTCCATCACTTACTAATCAATATTTTATATGAACACTGTGTAATGTTCATCTTTTAGCCTCGTTTAGCTCATTATTTTGGTTTCCAACCAGCAATCTCTGTTCTCGTCAATCTCTTTTCCAGCAGCAGGCAGCTTTGTGTGCTAGCTGCTGATGACACAGATACAAAGTCAGAGACTAGCTGGTGAACATAGTGGAACCAAATCAACGATGTTGCTCTGTGTCTGCTCCATGCGCTAACATTTTAAGCCATTAAAGCGTTTTCAAGTGATAATATATCAATGTTTTGTTTAATTACTGTTCTGCAGCTCTAAGTAATATTAACTAATCATTTTTAAGGGACGTTTGGTTTGACGCTCAAACAAAGCAAGTCAAAAAAATCTGCTTCGTCATGATATAGAGAGCAGGTTCAAATGCTTGGCACCCGGAGACACTAAAGGGTCAGTTCACCCAAATGTCAAAAGCAATATGTTTTCACTTCCCTCTAGTGGTATCTAGCCACGCATATAGTTTGGGTTTTATTCACCAAAGTTTTGAGATTGTCTAAAAACAGAATACTGTTCACAGCAATGTGATTATCCGAGTAACAGGACACAACCTCTGCGAATTAATGTTGCATTTCTTTAGTGATGTTAGCACCACAAAGGAAATCCTCCACTGTCTAGAGTGGAGGCAGAAATCTCAACAGACAGATATCCCAAAACCTGGACCAATAAAACCCAAACTATCCGCATGACTAGATCCCACAAGACATAAGTGAGAATTTTATCTCTTATATATATTTTTGAACTTGAACTGACCCCTTAAACAGTGGAAATGTTGTAGATGCTGACATGAACTCATCTCCCCGTTGCAGCTGAGGTTGCCTGTAACTCTACTCTGACCATCAGAGAGTCCTCTGTTACTGTTGTTACTCTATCACCTCTTCATCTTCTTTACAGGAATCTAAGTTTGTTAAGTTGAATTATCGATAGGTATGAAAACTGCTATGCAAAAACAAGAATGTGATCATTGTAGGATTATTAGGATATCTGAGGAGACACCCAGGGGCCTTTGTCACAATAGTTTTAACACAAACTTCACAAATGTATTTTCTCCAAACATAAAGTCAGAGTTGGGCTCTCCAATGCAACAAACAAAAAGTACATAAACAGAAAATGAGTTGCATAACATTTGCAGAAAAGAAGCTTTTGTAATGCAGATGGTTCCACTATTTTTCTGGCTTGGACCTGGTAGAATCTCCACATGGGTAAATACTGCTCTGCTGCAGGAAATATGCAGGAAAGAATGAAAAGAGCAACAGGATAAAGGGCCGAACAAACACGAAAAACCACACCAGTCGATGAAGAACCACTACTGCTGCGCACTCAGGCTGTGCCACAACGTGCTGTGTGTGTGTGTCGTATGAATATATACTGTATATATGTGTGTGTGTGTGTGTGTGTGTGTGCATGTATGGGTCTATGTACCAGTCTTTTAAAAGTTTAAAGACAGGTTTATAAAATACACTTACTCTGTCTCATATTTTAAACTACATCTAAAATGTACATCAGTTAAAGTCAGGGGGAGAACATTTCACCAAACTTTAAAGCCCCAATACCAGACTTATTTGGCCAAAAATAGATGTTTTAAGAATTAAAATGTAGTCATTTTAAAAGAGTTATAAAACACTGTTAACAAAATGACCCATATGTGAGGTTCACTGTCACTGTATTCTACGATAAAGGAGGATTCACTACAGCACAGAGTTGAACCCTTTGTGATTTGAACAAAGTAAATGGTCTTCATTAAAGGCAACACGGTTAAGTTGCTGGTCTACATTTGTTGGAAATACATTATTACAAATGTAATGTGTGATTCTGAATTGTGTTTTTTAAATTTCACTCAGCTGAACCTCCCTCAAATATGGCTGTAAACATTTTGTCAGACTACCTTTAAAGTATGATGTCATCAAAAGGGGTGGAGCTTTGTAACAGCAGTTACATTATCAAACCAGGAGAGGGTGTCCAACTCAAGTTTTAACCCCCAAAATAGCATTTCTTTAACATTTAATTCCCCATATATGTATGAAAGCCTTTTTATTTATTTTTTAATACAGAAGGGTTTTCTTTTGTATAGCATGTACTGTAGTGAAAATGAGTTTGTCTTAGAGTGCTATCTGCACTAAGCTGCCTACCGGAGACATTAGCTTCAGCTCTTTATTAAGCTAACAGGGATCGCCATCTTGGATTGGGGCTTTAAAGAATCAACAAATAGCTTCACATTTCAATTAAACTCAACCTTTGTGCTAGAGCTCGACCCTGCTTGGACTTAAAGCCTGCCTCTAGTGAGCGTTGAGATAATTCAGCTTGTCTTGCCTGTTCAAACATACAAAAATATCATTTTAAAATCAGACTGCTCCAGAGAGAACGCTACGAGGTAAACAGAAGCTAGACAAACTAACTAGGCCTACAGCTGTAGACAGCATGCATGCACATCACAAAGGAGGATGTTCAAACAATTAGGGCAAACGGGTTACTATCTTTATATGATTGTTACTCAATTATTTGGACAACACAAACACTGCTTTCACGTTAAATGAACTCTGAATTAGCTTATTCAATTCTTAAAAGAAATACAAACATAAGGTGTGAACACTCTCAAACAGTGGCTTCTTTTATGTGGAGGTTTCAGATACACTTTCTTCATGGAGATATTTGTAATTGTATATTTGTATAATCATATCAATAAGATTGTTTCCTCTTGAAGTACCAATTTAAGTGCTCCAGTCTGAGACGTTTTAGGGGTCTGAAGCAAGGACAAAGACCCTTATTGAAGTGCTAAATGGCTCTGAGCGCTTGGGGCTGGGAACAAAGTGCCTGATTTAAGTCAATATTCTTTTCTTTTTCTCAATAGGTGTTCATTTCTTTCAGGATCAATTTGAAAAACAAATCAAAGTATCTGTCACTTATATGTCGGCTGTGCTTTTTGCTATCTCTGAACAGCAATACTGAAGAAACCCAAAGCATGTCTGCCAGAGTGGACACAAATATCATCTTCAAATACTGATACAAAATAACATTTCCTCCAAAAAAACACAAGGCAGAACTCTTTTTTCACATTTATAGAGGAGAGGAGCTGGCCTGAGCCTCGCGTTAAAACGCATCTTGAATGTCTAACTTTTATACATGCATGGGGCTCAATATTTTACACGTGTGTTGACGCATGTGTCTGTATGTACTGTATGTGTGTGTCACATGTGTATCGAGCTGATTTCCTGAGTTTAAGAACACTCACCATGATGGGGCGCATTCGTTAGGCAGGACAGGAAACAGCAAAGCAAAGATTTTCCCTTAGCAAAAAGGTGCTTGATATAACCCCGTGAAAAAGAAACATCTAAGCCTCTACCTGTACAAAATCACTGTTACAGTCATCATGCTCTGTACTATATACATTTCTGCCAAACAAGCACTTGAAAGTCACCTTTACAACATCCAAATACAATGGTATTGCTGATGAGTGGGAAATAAAAATAGCCATTTAACCGCCTGCAAAAACCTTTCTTTCCTTTCAGTTCAGTGCTGAGGAAGGCAAAGGAGGAATGTTTTTCGGTTACAGCCTGTATAAAGTTCTCCTGTACAGAAATACAAATGCCAGACGCTTGAAGACATTTTTGCATATGAACATGTTACAGTCTAACTGCATCATAACTTCCTTGTGTACAGAAGCTGTATTCTCATTTTTCATGAATTAGGTTGAACATTCAGAGGATTTCGTTTCCTGAGTTTGAATTGCTGTGACGAAAAGGGCCACTTCCATTTAGCGAGAGGAGAACCACAGACAGACAGAGAGACAGAGAGTGAGACAGAAAGAGGTAGAGAAGATTGATAGAGACAGAGTGGGAAGAAGACAAGAGCAAATGTGAGAAGGAAAGGCAGGAACAGAGAGACAGAGAGCTGCTGTTTAGGTCCGATGAGGTTCAACTTGGAGTCGTGATGTGTGACACATGAAGAACAGAGTCTCCAGTCAGAGGTTGCTGTCGGGGTGAGAATAGCACCATCGAAGTGTTTGGTGAGAAGCTCCCACTCTGTCATGGTAAGAGGAGAATACCTGGAGAACAGTATTGCTGCTGTTAAGACAACTTTAGTGTCAACCGATCAAAAAAAACTAAACAAAAAAACAGCACAAAAAGACATAAATACAAACAAAGCTTGTTTTTCAGTGAACACTGGCGGAGGTTGAACGTCTCAGACACCCCGAGAGAGGGTTTGTCAGAAGAGTAACATTAAATAATAATAACAAAAAAAACAAAAAACAACAAGACTACTGAGTACAGTCCTTCCTCGGCTGCTCGTCAGTCGTACATTTGTCAGTCATTTCCTGGCAGAAATCCACCGTTACCGTCTGGTTGGATTTCTCCAGCCCTGACTTTGTGTACAAGCTGGTGTCTTGGCCATCCATATCTCTGTCTGCCCCGTTCCTGACGGCCGAGTCGGGCTCGCTCTCCGAGGGGCCGGGGGAGCCGTGGAAGCTGGGCTCGGGCGTGGCCGATCCGGAGTGCGCGGTGAGGTCGATGCTGGTGGTGTTGTTAATTGTGGCAGGGCTGGGGGGGGGCCTGGTTTCGTGGCCAGCGGTGATGCTGGCAGTGGAGTTGGCGGGCCGCTGCACGGGGCAGTAGTGGTGTAGAGACTGGACCTGCTCGGGGCTCAGCTGGACGTCCCGGCACACCTCCTGGGACAGGCAGGAGAAGTTCTCCCACAGCTCCCCCATACACGCCTTCAGCTGGTTCCTCTCCGTCAGCAGCTTCTCCTTCTCACACACCTGCACGCGCACGCACACACACACACACACACACACACACACACACACACACACACACACACCAAACAAAGACTGTATTTATCCCCCATCACTTTGCATTGGGAAGGGATCTTTTAAAGGCCAGTATAAACGGGGGAATAAATACAGCAGGAAAACTGTTCCAATGTTCATTCGGGCACCTGACTGTTGTTCAAGACAGAAAAAAAGATCAATTCATACTTTAATGTCTCTTTCGTATACTGTGCTGACATCTCATGTTATTATGAAAAAGTCAGCTGTATCATCAGTTATCAGGTTGGTAATGATTGTCCTCCTGTTGCATCATAAAAATCTTTCTCCCTGCATACAGCTGGAGCTGGCCAGTCCGTGAGTGTTTTTTTTATTGTTATTTCTGAAGGCTGACACAACAAATCAAACACTTTATGTTTCAAACCCATCACAGCTTCCTGCAGATTTAACCCGAGCTTCACCACCCCCCACACTGCTCTGTTCACCTAGCATTGCCACCAGAGGGCACTGTGACGCGTGGCGGGGCTGAGAGAACAGAGCAGCAGTATTGCTCAGGTGGTGGAGCTAACTATTATTCCTGGTGAGAGGGTGTTTGATGGTAGATCCTAAATCGGATCTGCTGGAATGGTGGACATAGTGAGGTTTAGGCATTGGGAGTGGGGATTGGTTAGGGTTACTGTCAGAATACCAGGGAAGAAAACCAGTAGGAGGCAGAATAAGGCAGAATAAGTCGGGCCACGAGGCCCATCCTGTGACTTCAACAGGTCTAGCAGATCCAATCTAGCATCTAGCATGCGTGTTTGATGGAGATAGGAGAGTCTCACAGACAGGTGACAGCTGGGGACAGTGTTGGTGGAAACAGCAGACTCACCAGTTTTCTGATCTCACACTCCAGGTTCATGATGCAGTCGAGCTTCCTCTTGCGGCAGCGCTGCGCTGCGATGCGGTTCTTACTCCGCCGCCTCACGTCATGGATAAACTCCAGCTGCTCCGAGGTCAGTTTGTGCATTTTCACCAACATTTGGAAGTCGTTCCGTGGAAGATTTGTGATTTGATCTACAGGGAAAGGCAGCTTCACCTAGGGCAGGAGGAAAAGAAAACATTATGAAACAAATACATTTTCTTTTATATTTTATTGAACATTAATTAAGGTGGACAGAAACTGCCCAAAATGTACAAAATACTAAGTTCTTTTTTGTATGGAGTCTCAAGTGTGCCACTGGAATAATTATAGACTTTTTGGGTTTAATCCATTCATTTAACATTTTAATTTATAAACACAATTGATCAATTAAATGAAGGATGCATTGTTGAACTCGAAGAAAAGAAAATGATTACATTTACCAACTTGTAAATGATAAAGCGGAATACAGATTAATTGTGAGATGGAATCTGACACATGAGGACACAAAAAGGGAAAAAGTCAAATTAGTAAAAGCCTTCGTAAAACCAATTTTGCCATTTTAATATGTAAAGGTGTTTTCAGTTATTTTGGCTGGTTAGACCTGTGTTCAGGTTGAAAGAGTAAATAAGAATGATAGGGATGAATGTTGGAGACAGAGTGAAGAAGAGTCAATCAAACAGCCACACAGACCTGAGGGAGGGGCTCATATCATATATTATATTACACTTAAATAAGTGATAATGACAAGGTTTTATCTATTCTTTTATTTTTTACTTTGGGTTTATAAAATCACAATTTAAAGAGCAACCTAACACCCCATCTGTCATTGTGCCGCCTTCAGTAGCTGCCACCCGGTCATGTTTTGGGACTGTTGTGGAGGTTGCATTATAAATATGCACAGAAATTACACATGGTGGGTTTTCAAGAGATGACTATGTTATTTTTTAAGACCCAATGTCTTTAAATCTGCCTTAAAATACACAGGATTTAGTATTTCTGCAGAGATACAACTGGATGTTATGGACACTTCACTAACCTATTTAGCAGCATAATGTGTCTGGACAGAATTACTGGATTTTCTGTTTTTCAAAGAATGTTGCCTGTTGTCATCAACACTACAGATTGAGACCACAATCATTTTATAGTATAATAAAGTGACTGTACATATAATTTACTAAGTCAAAAGAGTGGATTTAGTATGAAGTCTTAGACTTGCTTTATTAGTTTATTAATTGATCATAATCAAACACTTTGGAAGTCTAGGTTTAATTCTCCATACTTTGGAGCTGCAGTCCCTTTAACATGATTAATATCTTAATTTCAAAACACACAACAACAAAACATCACTAACTTGTCTGATTGGCTCAATGAACATCCCCTGTGTGATTTAATGAGGAAGATTAATGATGGATTATGGCTAAATCTACCAGGTACACAGAGGAGAATCTATAAAATAAGGTGAGTCGATGCATCATGCCTACTAACTGTAGGGCAGTTACTACACTTGACCAGTAGGTGACAGAAGAGCGCTGTGTCCCAGCCTCCCAGAGCAGGACTCAGTGAGCCTTCAGCGCTCTCCGCCTCACATTTAACATGTAGCACATTCTCAAGCAGAGGGGAAAAGGTGATCCAAGAAAAGAGTCCCTCTCCATCTGTCCCTTAGTGCCTGGAAAGGAGCCAGTATGACAGATTGAGGGGGGCAGTAACTTGTCAACCTAATCCAAATCAGTGTCAGGTGATTTCTGGGGGCATGAATATCTACACCGTCTTCACAGGCTGCAGAACAAAAGAATTAGTGGAATAAATGCAGCAGTGATTTGGCGGTGCAGACCAAAATAGAAAGAAAGCTGTGTGGCATTTCTTCACTGATATGACACCATATCAAGGCTGTATGTGTTTATTCTCTTGTTCTCAGTTTGGAGAGCCTCTTTCCCTCAGGTGATGGCAAACCTTACGATAAGCTCATCATAGGCAGATCCACCCCAGCGGTATCTGTGTGCACCAGGGATCTGTAGCTGTAGGCGGCGAGGGAAGCAGTGGAGGCATAACAAAGAGCCAGAGGAAGACAGCCAGCTCTCCTTCTCCCCTCACTTTCCTTTCCTTTCCTGTGGCTGCCTCTCAGGAGTGCAGGAAGTCAAACAATGGAGGAAGAGAGGAGAAAGAGGAGCACTCCCACTGTACCTTGCTCAGAGGACTACAGCACAGCTGCAGCAGAGGTGGCTCAGCTCTGTTTCCCAGCATTGCCTGGTCTGTGGCCTCCCCTCCTCTAGGGGACAAAGCAACATGCCTACTCATGACAGAATCAAAATGACTCCTCAATGAAGAGCACATCTACATGTCAATCTATCCTGGAGAGAGAAAATGGCTTGAGTTTCCTCATTAGAAGTGCAGCCCTCTGCGCCGCCAGGAGCCCTCTTTCTCATCTCAGCGTGACATCTGCATGCAGACACATGAATAAATAATGAGCCTGCTTTCAAGGCCACACTCGCCTCTCGCTCCTTTTCCAGGGCATGACAACTCCAGCCTCAAATAGGAGCAGGAAAGCTATCAAACATCAGTACGAGCTGCCAGCTTCATCTAAAGCAGAGAGGGAGATGACTCTGTTTGTGATTAGATCGCTTGTACCATCATGCACTGCGCTTACAGAGGTGGGAGCTTTCCTCCGACAGGGTCTGATGGAATCTTTGGCCAAACCAGGCTAGAAAAACAAGGGGAAGGCGACGCTGCGACCTTGTGATGGTTTCTTTCTCCCCCTCATCTACCAGTCACCAGTACGCAGGGGACGGCTAAATATAGTACGCTTCAACACTGGTCATAAATTCACACCACACTGTTCTGGATTCACATATCTTTCTCTCTTCATTCCTCATCCGTATCCTCAGTCTCTGTCTTTCTCTGGGTCATTAGGCTGCAGATGGGGGGGAGGGGAACCAGCGCTGTGCTGGACCTCAGCCCTGACACCAAGCACTATTAAAAATGGATAGGAAGGACAGGTAAGAAAAATCAGTCAAACGGGTAAGATGATCATTTTCACCTGCTGAAGGATGTTTTCATTCAATTCCTGTTCTATGGATCCAATCTGTCTGATCTTCTGACTGCTGGTGTCTTTTGTAAAATATTAATGTCGTAGGAGGCATGAACTGTAAAAATACTACCAAATACAAAAAACACACACAAACAAACAACACACAACAACAAAGTACAATTGATCTTTTAAAGGAGCAGTGTTTTGGAGGCTGGGCAGCTGGCAGCCTGAGCCGGACTGGTGGGGGGGGGGCAGCACAGCAGTGCTTCCAACACTCTGACTCACTCTGACAGACTTTAAAAACTGAAGTTATTTCCTAAAATGATTGCTGCTTGACACCTCTGCTCCAGGTCAGATCCTAATGAAGATAATGTGGAGAGGTTCAGTAGGAACTGTTCTGTCCCGGGGGTTAGAGTAATAATCTGCAACATTTCCAGATACATAAAAGACTGTTTTGCTGCTTTCTTGCTGAATGATATAGTCATGAATAATATCAATCTGTACTAGGTTCATAAAAAGCTTTACTTATGTAAGAAGCATTCAGTGTCATGCAGAGATTGTCATGGCTGATGCTTGTTACTTTACTGGCAGAAGCAACTGCAGTTTGTTTGGTATATACGCAAGAAGAAATGTGTAGTTAATTAGAAAAACATGTCAAACTTCATCAACAGAAAATTACGGCAAAAAAAAAACACAACACCAAACCTGCACTACTGGACACACTGTTTGAATGCCAAGTTATTTCTGGGAATTTGAGTGCAAAAACACCACAGCACTAGCCGCAGTGCTGCAAAGACGTAGCCAAAATCAACACAACAAGAATCTTGCAGGTTACCACTGTAAGGTGGATGCTAAATGTCTCAGTTCTTCCAGGATGGAAGGCCATGCAGAGGACTCGTTTCTGTGCCCCAGCTGGCCCTGAGGGCCCACGTACTGTAACTCAGCTGCAGGAGCATCCTGATCACACTACACACACTATCCTCTTCTCTGCAGACACGACAAATAAGAGCGCAAAAATATCTCCTGTTTGGTCTCTATATTTGTCCCACTCCACTCAGCGCTCCAGAACGATGCAGCGTACGCTCCAGGGGCGATTTGGGGGGTAATGAAGAGGCACTGTATCGCATTACCTTGATACTACAGTTTTTGGAAATGCATCAAGCTAGATAAATATAGATTTCAAAGTAAAACGCCTGGGTAAACAGCACTCTACTTGCTCAACAATTTTCCCTCTGCGTACTCTAAGGCTAGGAAATAAGGCTTCCTGTGATTCGTACATTTTTATATTCAATGCCCTTGTTTCACTTCACAGTATTGATGCCAGATATTTGTATCACATTACATCATTTGAAAAATACTGTATTACTATTACTATACTATACTTAAGCACTATATTTAATATATTTAAGGAGATTTCATTTCCAGCTATCACTGATGGATGTTCTCATATTGCTTTAATAAATTACCCATAGTGCCCATGGGAGGAAAGGGGAACCTCACTTAAAAAAGACACTTGTGGCTAGGATTTCATCTGACATCTTATGCATATACGTTTATCACTATTGAATATGACTAAGACAAGTGAACAGATTCACAGCTGAAATTGTGAATGGCAAATGGGAGTCCGACCACAGCCACGTCATATCTGGAGTAGAGCAAAGGTTCTCTGGCTGTGTGCGAGCCTAGCACAACTGATATTAAGCTCTGTGCACTTCCTGTCACACGTTCTTTCTATTTCATGTTTTGCCTGATACAAACAAACAACAACAATGTGCTGATGTATCAGGACTACTTCCTCATTCCTCCCACTCTCTCTGAGATCAATATCTTCACGGCTGTGGCCAGACGATATGCTCGAATGAGCTCGACGCCTCCACTTCAGCCAGGAGCTGGAGCTCTGAGACACAGAGAGAGACAGAGACAGACGGAGGGACCAATGCTGCGGTGTACACATGGATGATGCATTCTCAGCTGTTTGCAAACTCTCCTAAATAAGTTACCAAAATAAAGCAAAGCTGTAGTGACAAAATGCCTGAGTGCAATGGATTAAACCAGAAAACATAATTCCCTTTAAGTTCAACTTTATTTTTTCTCAAACCCTTCGAGAAACAACAACAAACTTCGAGCTAGCAAGCTGCATGCTGAAAATGTCAATTAATAAAATATATAATAATAATAAATAAATAGGGTGTTTTCTATTGCAGGGTGCAAATGTTCCACCAAAACAAGTTCCTTCCTGAGACTATTTAGCAGAGGCACCGTTGCTGCGTCCAGAGCTTAGCGCCACCCAAGACCATTGTGATTGGTTTAAAGAAATGTAAACAACCCAGACCTTCTTTAACTTCCCTCTTTAGGAGACTCTGCTTCCTGCTGTGTGAAGCTGCTGAGAGTTCTCAGATGGGGCTCATATGAACACAACAGACCATAACCACAGAGCAGGAGCTGCCCAGAGACCTCCAGTGACTCTGGCTACCTTGAATGACTAGGCTTCGGTCGGACTGCCCTGCACTTTAACTACTTCCTTCCTCATCGGGATTCGATGGGTCCGCCGCAAAAATCCTGATATGCGGCACGCTTTGCTTAAAAATCGATTGGATATGCGGGTATTTATGCAATTTATGCGATGACATTGCTGGAACTTGCAAAAAACTGCGGGTTTTGGAATGTGAGAATTCTGGACAGAGGGGGGGGGGGGGGGGGGGGGGGGGGGGGGGGGGGGGGGGGGGGACACTTTCTCACTGTGGAGCACAAGAATGAATGTCTCATTATTTATATAGGAAACAATTCATTCACAAACGGTGCCGCCCAGCAACCCAGCAAACCCAACCCCAGGTCCCGTGAGTGATCAAATGCTTAAAATCAGAAATTTATGCTCAGTTTACGGTTCATATCTATTTTAAGGTTGTACAGAATGTTTACATGTATTCACTTCCTCAAAACACACACCATCGTTGTGTGTCTGTACTGCCCGCTCTCTCTCACTGCTGCAGATGCCTCTTCTTCAGCTGCGTCTCTGTCTTTAGCTACCGACCGCTTCCGAGCACCTCTTCTCTTCTTCTTCTTCTGTACTATCTTTTGCATTGCCACTCGCCACGCTGCCACCAGTAGCTCAGATGAGATCATGTCAGCTAGCTAGCTCCATAGACAGTAAAAGAAAGGCGGTGTCTAAAACTTCAGTCAGTTACAAGTCAGGAATTAGCGGGGAGACTCGTGAACTGGTGGGTGTTGTAGCAGGCTTCTATTGGAACGATGTGTAGCATGCTAAGCCGTTAGATTAGCGTTAGCATGATAACGAGCTATGGTTGCGGTAGCCGTGCTCGTTTCGGCTGTGACGTCACAAGCGTGCGATTTGCCCAGCTCACCCAGCGACTGAAAAGACAGGACACATTCAGAAACGTATCTCACTCTAAACAGCATGGATGGATTTTTTCAAAGTTTGTATGTGTGTGGCAGCACAGAGACACATAACATAACACCCCAATCCCAGACAAAGTGCTTTTTTTCTCCTCTGGGCCCTTTCACGGGCCCGCCATCCCTAACACCACGTATCCACCACCCACATATCCATTAACCAATAAAGGTGACTTATGTCTGTCACATTCACTTACCTTGATTTAATTAGTAACTGATTTTTTGTAATTCGTTTGATATGGTAATCCAGATACATGTAATCCTTTATACCTAACCCTTTGGGTTTATCCTATATAAAATAGTAGAATTGATGTCGGTTATATAGTTGCTGTTAAAAACTGGGAGAAAATAAAGTTTTTAGTGTTTGTTTGGCGCCGTGCGCTCAGCTCGGTCTTCCGGGGCGTTCATTGAGTTATTGGTCGGTTTTTAGGGGAGCAATCAGGCATCTACCAAAAATAATTTTAAAACTGTGGTAATATTTTATGGATATTATTATATTTTTCGTGTCATTAAATTAAATCTGACTTGGAAGAAGAGAAGACTTTCCCGCTGTAATGTAAGGTCAAACTGGTGAAATCTTATTAAAGAAAGGCTGGCGAGCTCTCCAGTTTTCTACTCTAAGATCAGTCTGGCATCGATCCGACCAAGCAGCTGTTGGTGGGTTTGAGGTGGGTTTTAGGTGTGACGCAACGAGAAGCGACTGTTCAGTCTAGAGAGTTTTTGCAAACGATTAATCAATTAGTCGTCAACGATTAAAGTAATCGCAAACTAGTGTGATAATCGATTAACGTTTGAGTTCATTGTGGTATTAAAAAAATCAGATTGCTCGATTCATGCTGTTGTGAAATGTGGAAGATCTTTAGTATCTTCTTCCTCTGGACAGTTAAACTGAAGATCTTCTAGGTTTCTGCTCGGCTCTGACAGTTAACTGAATACTTCTAGTATCTTCTCTCCTTGACAGTTAACTGAAGATCTTCTAGCTATATTCTCTCCTCTGACCGTAACGGAAGATCTTTTAGTACTTGCTCTCCTCTGGAGACCAGTTTACATGAAAACGATATTCTAGTATCTCTCCTCCTCTGACCAGTAAACTGAAGATCTTCTAGATCTTCTTCCTATGACAGTAAACTGAAAATCTTCTAGTATCTTCGCTCCTGACAGTAAGCTGAAGATCTTCTATATCTTACTCTCATCTGGGACAGTTAACTGAGGATCGTCAGTCTCTTCTCTCCTCGGGCGACAGGTTAACTGAAGATATTCTAGTATCTTCTCTCTCATGGGGAAGTTGAATGAAGATGATCTTTTAGTATCTTCTCTCCTCTGACAGTAAACTGAAGACTTCTAGTATATTCTCTACTGCTGACAGTAAAACTGAAAGATATTCTAGATCTTATCTCCCTGACAGGTACACTGAAGATATTCTAGTATCTTTCTCCTCTGGGACAGTGGTAACTGAGATCTTTGAGTTTTGGACAGAAGACATTTGAGACGTACTTCGTAGGCTTGGGAAAACTTCTGATCTAACATTTTTCACCTGTTTTGCATTTTATAGACTAATCAACTCTCACGATTAAGCGGAGGAAAGTAATAACAGATTAATCGACTATGAAAAATTCGTAGTTGAGCCCGAGTTCAGGTTCTAAACAACAGGAGGCTACACGGTAGAGCTGAGCGTAGTATCACGCATGTTTTATCAGAATTAGAAAGTATTCCTGCGTTGTGGAAAGAGAGCAAAGTAGAAAAAACGACACTGGAGTCTTTCTCGGGGGAAAAAGATGTTGTTCTTCTCCCTACTGGTTCATCAAGAGTTTGTATATCGTTGAATCTGATTTTGGTGCAGTTGGGCCCGTCTATCACAACAAGGGTGGTGATAGAAGGTATGGTTTATCACCAATCAGCTAACCAGGATTTTTCACCCTTCAATTTACCCCGAGAAGGGGGTCCAAAAGCAGGAGAGGGTTTCTGCTGCAATTACTCTCAGGTCAAATACTTAGAAAAATTTCGCTTGGCAAACACACAAAATTCCACTTGGTCTTAGGGTCCCGGGTATTACACACTGTGAGTAAAGGTCTTGCTGGAGAGTGGCAGCACCAACGTGGGTCGTCGGTTTATATTTTGGGCTCCCATGGTGATACAGGTAGAGCTTACACACGGCCTGCGTGACAAGCCCATTGCCTGCTAGAAAATTAGCAACCATACGCCTATTTTTCAGCGAGACGCGAGCGCTTCGTTGGAAGCGTTTCCAGACAAAATAGAATAGGAAAATATGTTTATATGTTCAGTTAGCCACGAATGCATATTAATAAATGGGATCTTGATGTTTGAAAGTCCTCGAGGGTTTTGACATAATGTAGATAGACAGTACTAAAAAATTTCAGGAGAAAAGGATTTTCAATGTGCACCTGTTCATACAGAAGGAATATTCTGTAACATTATTTTGCAGTCAATAATGGCCGACGTTGTAGTGCTTAATCAGAATCAGTAGCTATATATTAATGTTTAACAACTCTCTCCCCGGTTTATCGCTTCGAACCAAGGGTGTTGATCCAACTCACGTGACCTTGTCTTTATGTTGTGAAACCGGCCACGTACCAGTTTTAGAATAGTTTGGTAATGT